>NC_048595.1:76106972-76406972 GCF_003668045.3 Cricetulus griseus
GGGTGCTGCTTCTCATGGCGGTTCAGCCTCCTTTCTTATAGCACCCTAGGATCTTTTGCCCAGTGATGTCCCTACCCAAAATGTGCTGGATCCTTCCACACCAATTAACAATGTAAAAACTTTCCTGCAGTAGGCAAATAGTAAGAAGGCATTTTCTCAGTAAAGAGTTCCTCTTCCCATATGAGTCCAAGTTGTGTCAAGTTGAAACAAAACTAGCCAGGACACCTCCTTCCCTATTTCCCTCCTCTTCCTTCTTTTCTTTGCTTTCAATCCTTTTTGTCTCTGTGCCCCAGGCTCACCCCTGTCTCTTGCTACACAGCCAAGTCTTGTGGTTTGAATGAGATACCCTTCATAGTCTCTGGTATTTCATTACTTGTTCACCAGTTGGTGGCACTGTTTGGGAAGGTTTAGGAGATGTGGCCTTGCTGGAGGAAGTATGCCACTGGGAATGGGCTTTGAGAGTTTAAAAGACTCTGTGTTCCCAGTTCATTCTTTCTGTTTTCTTTTCCTATATTTTTATTTAAATTAGAAAGAAGATTGTTTTACATGTCAATCCCAGTTGCCTCCTCTTCCTTACTACCCTGCCACCCCCAGCTATCACCCTACATATCTCATACCCTTTCAGCTCCCCAGGGAGGGTGAGGACTTCCATGGGGGGGGGGTTCTTCAGAGTCTGTCATATCCTTTGGGATAGGGCCTAGGTCCACCGCTGTGTGTCTAGGCTCAGGGAGTATCCACCTATGTGAAATGGGCTCCCAAAGTCCATTCCTATGCTAGGGATAAGTACTGATCTACTTATCTATTACAAGGGGCCCCATATATTTCTAAGGTCTCCTCACTGACACCCACATTCACGGGGTCTGGATCAGTCCCATGCTGGTTTCCCAGCTCTCAGTTTGGTGACCAAGAGCTCTCTCTTGTTCAGGTCAGCTGTTTCTGTGGGTTTCCCCAGCCTGGTCTGGACTCCTTTGCGCATCACCCCTCCTTCTATGCAACTGGATTCCAGTTCAGTTAAGTGTTTAGCTGTGGGTGTCTGCTTCTACTTTCACCAGCTTCTGGATGAAGGCTATAAGATGGGATATAAGCTAATCATCAATCTCATGATCAGGGGAGGGCATTTAAGGTAGCCTCTCCTCTGTTGCTTAGATTGTTAGTTGGTGTCATCTTTGTAGATCTCCAGACATTTCCCTAGTGCCTGATTTCTCTTTAAACATATAATGTCTCCCTCTATTATGGTATCTCTTATCTTGCTCTCCTCTATTCTTCATCCAACTCAAACTTCCTGCTCCTTCATGTCCTCCTCACCCCTTGTCTCCTCCCCTTGTCTCCTCCCCTTCTCATTCTCCTAGCTCCTTCTCCCCTACCCCCATGCTCCCAATTTGCTCAGATTTTGTCCCTTTCCCCTTCTCCAGGGGACCATGTATGTCTCTCTATTAGACTCCTACTTGTTTCCTAGCTTCCCTGGCGGTGTGTATTGTAGGCTGGTAATCCATTGCTCTATGTGCAAAATCCATATATGAGTAAGTACAAACCCTGTTTGTCTTTTTGTGACTGGGCTACCTGACTCAGAATGGTTTCTTCTAGTTCCATCCATTTGCCTGTGAATTTCAAGATTGCTTTGTTCTTTTCTGCTGAGTAGTACTCCATTGTGTAAATATACCACATTTTTTCTATCCATTCTTCAATTGAAGGAGATCTAGGTTGTTTCCAGGTTCTGGCTATTACAAATAATGCTGCCATGTACAACGTTGAACAGATGTCCTTGTATGAATGTGCTTCCTTTGGGTATTCGCCTAAGAGGGGAATTGCTGGATCTTATGATAGACTGATTCCCATTTTCCTGAGGAATTGCCATACTGATTTCCAAAGTAGCCTTACCAGTTGGCACTCCCACCAGCAGGGGAGCAATGTTCCCTTTTCACCACATCCTCTCCTGCATAAATTGTCATTGGTATCTTTGATTTTAGCCATTCTGACAGGAGTAAGATTGTTTTGATTTGCATTTCCCTGATGGCTAAGGATGTTGGACACTTTCTTATGTGTCTTTCAGCCATTTTAGATTCCTCTATTGAGAATTGTCTATTTAGTTCTGTACCCCACTTTTTAATTAGATTATTTGGTGCTTTGGAGACTAGCTTCTTGAGTTCATTGTAAAGTTTGGAGATCATCCCCTTGTCAGATGTGGTGTTGGTGAATAGCTTTTCCCAATCTGTGGGCTGCTGTTTTGTCTTGCTGATTGTGTCCTTTGCCTTACAGAAGCTTCTCAGTTTCAGGAGGTCCCATTTATTAATTGTTTATCTCAGTATCTGTTCTAATTGTGTAATGTTCAGGAAGTGGTCTCCTGTACCAATTCATTCAATGGTATTTCCTACTTTCTATCTAATAGGTTGAGTGTGGCTGGATTTATGCTGAGGTCTTTGATCCATTTGGACTTAAGTTTTGTGCATAGTGATAGATATGGATCTATCTGCAATAGTCTGCTTATCTGAATCCAGTTGTGCCAGACCATTTGTTGAAGATGCTTTCTTTTTTCCATTGTATAATTTTAGCTTCTTTGTAAAAAATCAGATTTTCCTAGGTGTGTGGGTTAATATTAGGGTTTTCAACTCGATTCCATTGGTCTACCTTCTATTTTTGTGCCAATACCAAGCTGTTTTCAGGACTATAGCACTATAATAGAGCTTCAAGTCAGGGATGGTGATGCCTCTGAAAGTTACTTTATTGTCCAGGGTTATTTTGACTATCCTGGGCCTTTGTTTTTCCATATAAAGTTGAGAATTGTTTTTCCAAGGTCTGTGAAGAATTGTGCTGGGATTTTCATGGGGATTTCTTGGATCTGTAGATTGTTTTTGGCAAGATTGCCATTTTTACTACATTGATCCTACATATCCAAGAACATGGGAGATACTTCCATTTTCTGGAATCTTCGTTAATTTCTTTCTTTAAAGACTCAAAATTCTTACAATACAGATCTTTCACTTTTTTGATTAGTGTTACCCAAAGGTATTTTATGTTGTTTTTGACAATTGTAAAGGGTGATGTTTCTTTGATTTCCATCTCATTGCATTTATCATCTGTATATAGTAGGGATACTGATTTTTTTTAGTTAATCTTGCATTTTGCCACTTTGCTGAAGGTGTTCATCAGCTGTAGGAGTTCCCTGGTAGAGTTGTTTGGGTCACTTATGTAGATTATCATATCATCTGCAAATATTGAAAATTTGACTTTTTCCTTTCAAATTTGTATCCTCTTGATCTCCTTTTATAGTCTTTTTGCTCTAGCTAGAACTTTAAGTACAATATTGAAGAGGCATGGAGAGAGTGGACAGCCTTGTCTTGTTCCTGATTTTAGAGGAAACATGTTGAGTTTCTCTGCATTTAATTTGATGTTGGCTGTTGGCTCCAGTATATTGCTTTTATTATGTTTAGGTATGTTCCTGTTATCCCTGATCTCTCTAAGACCTTTATCACGAAGGGGTGTTGGATTTTTTCAAAGGCTTTTTCAGCATCTAGTGAGATGATTATGTGGTTTTTCTTTCTCAGTCTGTTTATGTGTTATATTACACTGATGGATTTTAGTATGTTGAACCATTTTGCATCCCTGGGATTAAGTCTACTTGATCATGGTGAATGATTTCTCTGTTGTGTTCTTGGATTTGATTTGCCAGTATTTTATTGAGTATTTTTGCAACAATGTTGATGAGGGTTATTCGTCTTTACTTTTCTTTGTTAGTTGTGTCTTTTGTGGCTTGGGTACCAAGGTTATTGAAGCCTTGTAAAAAGAGTTTGGCAATGACCCTTCTGCTTCTGTTGTGTGGAATGCTTTGAGAAGAGTTGGTATTAGCTGTTCCTTGAATTTCTGGTAGGATTCTGCACTGATGCCATCTGGCCCTGGGCTGTTTTTAGTTGCTAGACTTTTGATGACTGCTTCTATTTCATTAGGTGTTATAGATCTATTTAAATTGCTTATCTGTTATTGATTTAATTTTGGCTAAGTGAAATCTATCCAGAAAATTGTTTGTTTCCTTTAGATTTTTGAATTTTGAAGAATACAGGTTTTCAAAGTATGACCTGATGATTCCCTGGATTTCTTCAGTGTCTGTTCTCATGTTCCCCTTTCCTTTCTTATTTCATTAATTTTCATGTTCACTGTCTGCCATTTGGTAAGTTTGGATAAAGGTTTGTCTATCTTGTTGATTTTCTGGAAGAACCAATTCTTTATATTGATTCTTTGTATTGTTTTCCAAGTTTCCACTTTATTGATTTCAGACCTCAATTTGATTATTTCCTGGCATCTACTCCTCTGGGGTGCATTTGCTTCTTTGTGTTCTAGAGATTTTGTTTGTGATGTTAATTCTCTAGTGTGACTGTTCTCTGGTTTCTTCATGTGGGCACTTAGTGCTATGAACTTTCCTCTTAGCACTGCTTTCAAAGTGTCCCATAAATTTGGGTATGTCGTGTCCACATTCTCATTGAATTCTAGGAAATCTTCAATTTCTTTTTTTTATTTCCTTCTTGACCCAGGGGTGGTACTTGGGCACTATTTAGTTCCCATGAGTTTGTAGATTTTCTGCAATTTGTGTTGTTGTTGAATTCTAACTTTAAAGCATGGTGGTCTGATAAGATACAGGTGGTTATTTTAATTTTTTGTACCTGCTGAGGTTTGCTATGTTGCCTAGTATGTGGTGGATTTTAGAGAAGGTTCCATGTGGCACTGAGAAGAAGGTACATTCTTTTGTGTTTGGATGGAATGTTCTATAGATGTCTTAAATCCAATTGGGCCATAACTTCTATTAGTTCCTTTGTTTCTTTGTTAAGTTTCTGTCTGGTATTCCTGTCTAGTGGTGAGAGTGGGGTGTTGAACTCTCCACCTATAAGTGTGTGAGGTTTTATGTGTGATTTGAGTTTTAGTAATGATTCTTTTAAAAACATGGATGCCTTTGTTTTGGGGGCATAGGTGTTAGGATTTGTGACTTCATCTTGATGGATTTCTCCTGTGTTGAGTAAGAAGTGACCTCCTTCATCTCTTTTGATGGATTTTAGTTTAAAGTCTAATTTGTTAGATATTAGGATTGCTACCCCTGCTTGTTTCTTGGGTCCTTTTGATTGGAAAATCTTTTCCCATCCCTTTACTCTGTCTTTGAAATTAAGGTGTGTTTCTTGTATGCAACAGAAGGATGGATTCTGTCTTCTTATCCATTTTTCTAGCTTATGTCTTTTTTTGTTCAAGACAGGGTTTCTCTTTGTAGCTTTGGAGCCTATCCTGGCACTCTCTCTGGAGACCAGGCTGGCCTTGAACTCACAGAGATCCACCTGCCTCTGCCTCCCCAGTGCTGGGATTAAAGGTTTGTGCCACCAACGTCCGGCTGCCTATGTCTTTATAGTCGAGTTAAAACCATTAATATTAAGGGATATTAATGACCATTGATTGCTCATTCTTGTTTGTTTTGGATTTGGTGTTGGTGTTGGAACTTATGTGGATTTCCATCCCATTTTTCTTTTGGCTGTTCATAAAATGGGATTATCTATTGCTTGTGTTTTTCTGGTTGTAGTTAACATCCTTGGGTTGGAGTTTTCCTTCCAGAACTTTCTGTAGGGTTGGACTTATGGATATATATTGTTTAAATTTGATTTTTTTCATAGAATATCTTGTTTCTTCCATCTATAGTGATTGAAAGCTTTGCTGGGTATAGTTGGTTGGCATCCGTGGTCTCTTAGTGTAGGTAGAATATCTATTCAGGACCTTCTGGCTTTCAGAGTTTCCATGGAAAAGTCAGGTGTATTTCTGATAGGTTGGCCTTTGTATGTTACTTGGACTTTTTCCTTTGCTGCTCTTAATATTCTTTCTTTATTCTGAGGTTTTAATTATTATGTGACAAGAAGACCTTTTTTGTGGTCCACTCTATTTGGTGTTCTGTAGGCTTCTTGTACTTTCATTGGCATGTCTTTCTTTAGGTTGAGGAAGTTTTCTTCTATGATTTTGTTGAATATGTTTTCTGCACCTTTGAGTTGGGTTTCTTCACCTTCTTCTATACCTATTATTCTTAGATTTGGTCTTTTCATGGTGTCCCATTTTTCCTGGATATTTTGTGTTAAGGATTTGTTGGACTTAAGATTTTCTTTGGTTGGTGAGTCTATTCCTTCTCCTAGTGTATCTTCAACTCTTGAGATTCTCTCTTCCATCTCTTGTATTCTGTTGGTTATGCTTGTATCTGTAGTTCCTGATCATTTACTCAACTTTTCTATTTCCAGCATTCCCTCAGTTTGTCTTTTCTTTATTGTCTCTATTTCAGTCTGAATTGTTTCCTTCAGCTGTTTTATTGTATTTTCTTAGCTTTCCTTAAGAGATTTGTTGATATCTTGTATTTTTTGTTTTTTTTTCCCCTTCCATTTCTTTAAGAGATTTTCTCATATCCTCTTGGAGGCCCTCTATCATTTTCATGAAGATGTTTTTAAGGTCATTCTCTTCTGGTTCATCTGAGTTGTGATGTTCAGGTCTTGCTGGTGTAGGGTTCCTAGCCTCTAGTGGTGTCATATTGTTTTTTTCTGTTGTTAAATGTGTTTTTATATTGTCTTCTTCCCATCCTTTTTCTGGATGGGAAAGGAGTAGTGGATGTAGAAGGAGTCTCTTCCTCTCCTGGTGGGTATGGGACCAAGGTTCCCTTATGTTAGGTGCAAACAGATCCGATACTCTGATGTCTTTCCTCTTCCTGTGGATGGAGGCAGGACTGCTACAGGGGCCTTGGCAGTCTCTGGGTGTGTTAGATCATGCCGAATTGGGATCCACAGTGAGCAGTCCCCCAGCCTCAGGTGTCCCTGAGCATGGTCGAGGAAGACGGCCATTCTTTCTGTTTTCTGCTTGTGGTTTAAGATGTAATCTCACAGTTTGCTGCTTCCAGACTAGCCTCTTCTCCCAAGGTCTGGGATTACAGATGTGCATCATCATGCCCTGCTCAATTAATTCTATTTGCAGGAATCTCATAGAGAGATTTTATTCTGCATGTGTGTGTTTCTCTGGGTTTGTGTTTATGTCTGTCTGCCTGTCTCTCTTTCTCTTGGTGTGTGTGTGTGTGTGTGTGTGTGTGTGTGTGTGTGTGTGTGTGTGTGCACTTGTGTGCATGGGCACACATGAGTGCAGGTACACTGCTGAGGTCAGAGGTGTTAAATCTCCTGGAGCTGGAATTACAAGTTTTTGTAATCCACCTGATATAAAGTTCTGGGAACAGTACTCAGGTCCCCTACAAAACAGTATGAACTCTTAGCCCCTGAGTTATTTCTTTATCTCCAAAAATTATCCTAGTTTTGTTCCACGGGTCCTTGGACAGCACAAGAATGGTTTCTGCAGTTCAATCCCTAAGCATTTTTCCATAGTACCAAGGTAAAGTTCTATCAGAAGTATATGAATTATTCCTTTCTGTTCACCTATACCCACTATTGTCCACTGTAAAATTTTTACTAATCTGATGTGCAAAAAGTGATCTTATTTTAGTTTGCATTTCTTTAATAGTGAGGTTGGTTATCTTCTCACATGTTCATGGTAGTCGTTAGGGTACTTCTCCACAGAAATGTTGGATAATATGTTTTGCTAATTTTCCTATTGGCTTGGCTTTGACTTGTGTGAGTTGTTAATATATTCTGCATGCTAATGTTTTGTCAGTTAGAGCCATTACAATAGCTTTTGCATCTGTGTCACATCTTTTACTTTTATTCAACACATTCTTTGTCACACATTAATTTACAAATTTATATGCAGTCAAATTGATCAACATTTTTGAGATTGGTATCTTTTATGTTTTAACACATCCCTTCTTACCCAAGGTCAAAAATAGAACTCATTACTATGATGAATTTAAAATATACTCAAAATTTAGAAAATAAATTTTAAAGTGTTCCCTTTATTTTAATGACAATCAACTTCTTACCACTTTTGCTTTGTCTGTTTTACCCCTGTCTCTCTTAGACTTTTCTAGAACATTAGAAAAAAAATACTTCAGATTTTATATTACCAACCCAATATTTGTGTGCTGGCTAGTTTTATGTCAACTTTACACAAGCTATAGTCACCGGAGAGGAGGGATCTCAGCTGAGAAATGCCTCCATAAAATTTGGCTGTAGGCAAGCCTGTATAAGCATTTTCTAAATTAGTGATTGATGCCGGAGGACCCAGCCCAATGTGCTGAACAAAGTGTAAGGAGCAAACCAGTGAGCAACACCCCTCCATGGCCTCTGCATTGTCACCTGCCTCCACGTTCCTGTTCTGCTTGAGTTCATGTATTGACTTCCTTTAATGATGAGCAGTGATATGGAATCAAAAGTCATATGAATCCTTTCCTCCCCCAAGTTGCTTTTGGACATGGTGCTTCATCATAGCAATAGTAACCCTAACTAAGAAGACAATTAGCTTATAAGAAATATTTTAAAACACAAACTTGCCTTCTGCAAACTACTTTTCTTCTTATCTGTTTAGCTTCCTTGTAGCTTAAAAATTGTACTGATGGACTGAATTATAGACTAAAATAATTTTATTGTTTTGTGATTATCTTACAAAGTGCAGGGTTTCCATATAGTCTTAGTTAGAGTTTGTTGCTGTGAAGAGACACCATGACTGTGGCAACTCTTATAAAGAAACCATTTAATTGTGGCTGGCTGGCTTACAGTTTCTGAGCTTCAGTCCATTAGAGTGATGAAGGAGAACATGGCAGTGCAGGTAGATGTGGTGCTGCAGCTGAGAGTTAATTTGCAGGCAACAGGAAGTTAGCTAACTGTCACACTGAGGGAAGCTTGAGAAAAAGAGACCCTGAAGCCCTCTCCCTCTAGGGACACATTTCCCCCAACAAGGCCATATCTCCTAATAGTGCCACTCTTTGGGGGCCATTTTCTAGTACCCATTCTTCTTTCCCCTCATCTTCCCCAGCATTTATTATTGTTTGTTGTCTTTCCCTAGGTTTTAGGTTGTGTTTTTTTTTAATTTTTTTATTTTGTATATATGGGTGTTTTGCCTGCATGCATGTCTGTATACCATGTGTTTACCTGGTACCCACAGGGGCCAGAAAAAGGCATCAGATTACCTGGGAATGGAGTTATGGACAGTTGTTAGCTACCATATGGGTGCTGGGAATTGAACTTGGATCCTCTGGAAAAAACAGCAAGGTCTCTTATCACAAAGCTATCTCCCCAGCCTGTTGTCATTTGTTTTCTTGACGTTGGCCAGTGTGACTTGGATGAGATGGAATCTCAAAGTAGTTTTAATTTTGCTAAAAATTTTGCTAAAAGCTCAGGATATTGAATGCTTTAAAAATTGTTTATTGGCAATTGTATTTTGTCTTTTGAGAACTGTTTGTTCACATCATTGCCTAGGTTTTGAATGGCAGCTTGTTCTTTGGTGCTTAACTTTTGTACTTTATGTACTGTAGATACTAACCTCTTGTATGAAGTGTAGCTGGCAGATCTCTGATCTGTAGGCTGTCTGTTGGTTCTGTTGATAGTTTCTTTTGTTGTGAAGAACATGTTTAGTTTAGGAACACAAATCAGGAGCAAAATTATAAAAAGTTTAAAGGTTAGTTCATTCTTAAACAATGAGGACAAATATTGCTTGAATAAATCATGCTATAATGAAATTATAGTTTAGCTAAAAATCTCAAAATTTTGATATTCATGTAAATAATATTGTGTAGGAAGAAACCCTGATTAAAGGGGCCAGCTTGGGCATGGTCGGACTTACATAATAAGGGTTCAAGAAAGAGGGAGGTGCACAAACGGGTTTTTTTCACCTGACTGAGCTGACTAGGAAGCATTTTGTGGGTCTGTCCTGCTTCTGGGCAAGCCTGGTCACTGGCTCCCTTGCATGAGTACTTTTCCCCAATAAACTACCGTTTACCAACCTATTTCTGATTCCACTTTGTAAACATCAATAATATTGTTAATTTTTCTGATGTGCTTATATTTTATGTTTTGTGAAATAACTTTTATCATGTATACATTTTTCATGGGTACTGTGTTTTTCTTCTAATTTATTGTTATAAAATATTCATTATTTTCTAAGGGTTTTTTTTTATTAAGTCTTGATTCTAAACAGTACCTTCCTCTTCACTAATTTTCACAAAGATTCCAGTGTTCAGTCCACATAGTATGTGAGACAGGTTCATTGATATTTCTGACCAAAACTTGTAACTTATTGGTTTCTTCTTATGACTCCATTAATGTATATATCAGATACATTGGGAGTCTTTGTTGGATAAATATACATTCAGGATTATTAAATTTTCAAATTAATTTAAAAAGAATCCCAAATAATCTATTATTCTGGGAAATAGTTGCAGAACATCTATTGTAGCTAATATTTCACTGTGTACCTTTTCTTACTGCTTTATCATAGTCTATTATTATAATTTAGGTATGGCTAGCAGAGCACTTCTGCCAGTTTTAGTATGTATAATTTGAGAGTTTCCGTGTCTTTTAAACAAGGGAATGTAGTCCAGTACTACTAGGTGGGAATGATGTTTAATTTATTGACATTCATATTTCCCATTCAAGGGAATTTTTTATTTATTCTGATCTGTCTCCTTTACTATCTTCTATATTAATAAGATTTTCTATAGGCTCTTATGTTGGCTTCCTCTATTGCTTTGCGAATCCCTCACTGACCTCTGACTGAAACCTCGGGCTCTCAGCTGCCTTTTCTCTCAGCTCTGATATGGGCTCTCATCCTGGGAAAGTAAGGAAGATTCTGCCTTTACCATCTGCTCTGCAAGTAATTATAATTAATCAATTGGTTTGCTGGTCAAGTCAAGTGGGGCTGTACGCAAGCTAATAGGTTGAAAGCTTATATATATATATATTATATATATATATATATATATATAGTTATATAGTTATATAGTTATATATAACAATATATATATTGTTTATTTATATGGTTCTCTGCTTAATGTCTCATAGGATTGAAATTAGGGTGTCTGAAGGATTACTCTCATCTTGTAGGCTAGCCTTCTGAGTTGTTTTCTTGCTGGCTCTCAGTCAAGTAGAGAGTCAAGTAGCCTGGTCACATGGCCCTATTCATCTGTCAGTCATTGACTGCATCAAATTCCCTTTGTGCTCTGAGTTTCTGACTTTCTCGCCTGCTCTGTGCCAGAGAAACACCTGCTCTTTAATGGCTGTGTGATCTTCTTAGACCCACCTAGATAGTCTCTACTGCCCTGTCTGCAGATTAGGCAGTTCTGTTACCTGAAGGATTTCTCAATTGCCATGTCTGAACCAGCAATGGGCTGAAACAATTGGGTGCCTAAAATTTAGGAATGGACTCACCACAATGATTGGGGGACCTGATAGCTGAAATTCTCTAAGAGAAGAGGTAGAGTCATTTTGTTTGTTTTTGAGAAAGAAGAGAAAAGAGCTCCCCTGAATTATGATGTCTTCATGTTTCTAGAACTACCAATGGGGTAGGTAGAGTACCAGGGAGAGAATGGCTGACAGTAGCTTTGCTTTGCAGCCAGACCTTTGCAGCTTGCTGCCACCCCAACTCCACCATTGTGGTCCAGTCACCTACTGTATTGTGTGTTATTTTCACTGTAAAAGGGAAACAATCTAGCCTTGTCAGATCTTACAGGCAGCTACTTTCTTATGAAAGCCTACATTCTCAAATGCTGTTTTTCAGAAACCTTCCAATGAGAGTAAAAAGAGCGTAGGTTTAGAGCACTGTAAATTCACAATTACTTATTTTCTTGTAGCATCTCAAATCATGTAAGTTCTTTAAAATAGCTCTAGAGACAATTGTGTCATTTCACCTCAAAAATAATAATTTGGTTGACTAAAGCAGATAAAACTAAACCTACAATCCCATAACCTATTAAAATCAAATGTCAATAAAAATAAATGACAGCTATCAACTGAAGCAAAAGAACAGGTGGAAAGATTTCACACCCTGTTCCCCCTTTAAAGCAGGCTTCATTTTAAACTACTTTTCTGTGCTGGGAGATTAATGAATGGAAGTGTGGGGTGTCCTCTGTGCCCCCCACTATGCTGTGGCTTGCAGGTTCTTCTGTGCCAGGAGAATATGTGCAGTTTCCAAATGGAGCCTCAGAATACCCATGGCTTCATCATTTTGTGCTGCTCTAAGAGAAGACTGCAGACTGGGTAATCTTTAACAGCTAGGCTGAAAAGTTCAATATCAAGATGTCAGCATCTGGTAAAGGCCCTGCCATGGAAGACATTGACAGAGGAGGTGAACTCCCTATTGTGTGGTGAACTCTGTAGGGGAAGCTGTAGCCACGCCTTCTTAGGGGCTGGCTACAGGAGTACTGAGGGCTTGTGAGGGCGTGGTCAGAGTGAGTAGGGGGACTGCGTTTTCGGTTTCGGTTTCTCTTTGCTTCTTGCTGTACAGACTACCACCGGCTGGCTGGTTTGCTCTGTAAGTAAGGCTTTTCCCTATTAAATACCCTTATATTTCTACCTGACTCCGTATTGGTAATTTCCTACTATAGAACTCACTTCTGTGATAGCGGCATACGTCTGTGCATCTTCCCTCCTGGCCTAAATACTTCATATCAGGTCCCACCTCTCATCACATTGAACTGGGCATTAAATTTCCAACATATTTTCTTTAGGGACACATTCAATTCACTGTGCCCCATCTGTGGCAAAATAGTGGCTTTTGGATACTCTCTTTTCTTTCTATCCATGGTTTTACTTTTCAATATTGTAGTTAAGTGTGCTCAACTGTAGTGTGAAATTTTAGATGGAAAATTCCAGAATCAAAGCACTCCCAAGCGCTTTAACAACTTATGTATGTATGCATGTATGGAGGTATTATATATATATGTGTGTGTGTGTGTGTGTGTGTGTGTGTGTGTGTGTGTGTGTGTGTGTGTGTGCATGCTTGAGGATATTACGTGTGACATGCATGTAGCACTCGTGGAGGCCAGAAGAAGACACCAGAGTCCCTGACATTGGAGTTATAGGCAGTTGTATGCTGTCTGATGTTGGTACTGTGAACCAACCCCAGATCCTCTGGAAGAGCAGCCAGTGCTCTTAACTGCAGAGACATCTCCACAGTCCTAACAAAATTTAGAGGATACATCATTCAGGATAGAGTGGCAGAATCTCAAGCCTTCCCATTCCTATCAACCTGGGCCACAAATCATCCCATTATAGCATGTTCATACAGTATTTGCTACCCAGCACATCAATGGTGGTAGCATACTGCTTGTATTTTGGGCATCTTCCATTTACTTAATAATGGTCTCAAACACAAGAGTAATAATGCTGCAATTTTATAATAGCATATAGTTCTATTTTATGGTAAATTACAGTCTAGCTCTTACCACATGAAATCTCTGTGTTATATTTTATCATAGGTATGTATATATAGGAAAAAAGCGTAGCATATATAGGGTCCAGTACTATCCATGATCTCAAGCATCCACTGGAGGTCTTGGCATGTGCCTCTAGCAGATAATGGAAACAACATGGCAGAGGCATTTAGCTCAGTACTCAGAACATAACAGTAACCATCTCCTCCTCCTCCTCCACATCCTCCTCCTCCTCTTCCTCCTCCTCCTCCTCCTTACTACTACTACTACTACTATTTCTATTCACTTTCTCATCTGGCTTTTCCAACTTTTCCTTATGGGCCACCTTCTTTTGACATTATCTAGATATTTTTATTTTCACTTGCTAGAAGTAAAAGCCTATTCTCCCCCTCCTTGTAATCAAGTTGGAGAATGTAATAAGTGGGCCCGACATGTGATGGTTTCTCAGGTATGTCCATCCCTGCTGTCTAAACTCTAGCCCTGGTGTTGGTCTATCTCTGCTGCAGAGTGAATTAAGTCGACTTCCCTGAGGCAGTAGCTGCAATTTCTTCCTCCTGTGCTCCTGGTGTGGTTTTCAGCTTCACTGGATTTTAATCAAAGGCCATTTTGAGAAGTGTTTGTGATCCTGGGGACATGACAGGTAATATGACCAGAGGGAGAGGGCAGAGTAGTCCCAGAAGGTGAATGAAACCAATTTAATTATAATCATACTACCAGACTGGTGTTCCTTGGGGATGTCCATGCTCTGCCTGACCAGGGCACTGCATGTCTTTGCAAGGGATCCTTGGAATGGGAAGAAGCTGTCATGCAGGGGATTATAAACCACATACCTGCCTTGGCTTTCTGAGTGTGAGGCAGAGCTTGAGTAAATGTGGTATGCTTGACCCTGGTTGGGAGCCACCCAAGGCTGAAGAGACCTTCAGTCTGAGCTTCAGTGGGCTTGCTTTGAGAATCAGATTCCTGTGTCTTTGGAATCCTAGGCTGCCAGGCTAAGGAGAAAATCTGAGTTCCAGTAGGGATGGCCATCAGGCAAAGAAGTGTCTAATTATCTCCAACATTTACAGAGTGTCTGCAACAGGCTAGCCACTTTCCCTCAGAAACTGTAATGCCCATTTTATAAATAAATTGAGGTTTGAAGAGCTTCCATTCTTGAAATAGTAAAGCTGATCGTTGTTATTTTTTCAGTATTTCCTTGTAGCACTTTTGATATTATTTCTAGAACAAAGGGCTTGGAGACAAACATCATTATGGCTCCTAAATGAAATTAATGGTAATTTCTTATTTTACCGAAAACCTACTTATTGTCCACATTTCCTGGTGTCTTTTTTTTTTTTAATTTAATGTTTGAATTGCGGTTCCCATATTCATAGAGGTTGGCAGCCTGACTTTTCTTTATTTACATATTTCTATATTTACATCCCTTCACCTATCAACTGTCTGTTATTAGAGTCTTTTTTTTTTAAACAAACCAGACAATTAGTTCTGTCAGCTCTCTTGGAGTCTGGGTTTTGCTGATTTTACTGACATTTGAACTCAGATGAAGCCATTTATGTCACACCTAGTTCTCAGCATTCCCTATCCTGTGGGACTTGACTTCTGGTTCTTAGGGAGCAATATCGCTCTTTCGCACAAAGTTTGACCCAAGTCAGGTGAGTGTACCTACAGGTGGCCTACAGCCACCACCAAACCTGCTCTGAGTTTTCATAGCTGCCTCCAAACCAGCCAGAGACCCTCACACCTTTGGGGACAATATGTTGGAGTTCTAGCCACTCTACTTTGGATATGTTTCTTATCTTTGGACATTATTTATCTCTGCTCATTCATTCATTCATTCATTTACATTAACATATGAATGAGTACATATTGGGAACTTTTCAACCAGCATAGATGCTGGGTTCTGTAGCAGAACAGTTAAATAGAGATATGCCTTGAAGTCTTATAGCCTTAATCTCAGCCTTGGTGGTCACACGACACTCTCCTGTTTTGTATGTCTATTCCAAATTGTTTTTTTTTTTTAAATGAGATTCTACTCTCAACACTGGGAGAAGTAGTGAGTATATCTTCAATTCTATGGAAGGCTCAAGATGGATGGAAGCTTGTCCAAGAGCAGGGGACAGTACCTAAAAAGTCTAATGGTAAAAGAGGACAAAGTTTTCCCAGAAACTAAAGGTTTTCCAGTTTGACTGGGATCAGGGGTCTGATTGAGAGTGGCCAGGACCATTTGCTGAGAACCAAACTAATGTCCTCTGCAAGACTGTCAAATACTCTTAACCATTGAACTATCTCTCTAGCCCCCAGCAGAGATCTTTTTGTAATCTTTGATGCTTTTTAATTGATTTTTATGCAATATATTTTGATCATATCCTTTCCCTTCCTCCAACTCCACCCATACTCTCAGACCTTCTTTACCTCCCTAACCATCCTACTTCTGAAAGACCCCTGCCCCTTAGCCCTTTCTTTCTCAAGCTTGTCTCCTCTTCCTCCTGTCGGCGGCTTCCCCGATCCCCACCCCCGGCGGCCTTCCCCGCCACCCGCCGCATGCCCGGCCCGAGAACAAGCACCAGGTGGGCCGGCCCGAGAACGAGCACCGGGTGGGCCGGCACGAGGGCGAGCACCAGGTGGGTCGGCACGAGAACAAACACCAAGTGAGCCGGCCTGGAGCCCTGCCCCTGAGCCCCCGCCCGATGAGAAACACTCCGTCCCAAGGTCTCCGCCCCCAAGGTCAGCCATCTGGACGTGGAGGGAGGGGGAATTGAGTCTGTTGTACCAGACACCAGACCTTGAGAATATGCTGATCTGGAATGGCTCTGTGTCTCATTTGAACCATCCAATGGAAATGATTCTGTATTTCGCCTCATTTGAAAGACTCTATGTTTCACCTCATTTGAATAACTCTGTACTTTGCCTCATTTGAATAACCCTGTATAGCGCCTCATATACATTGACCAATGGGAATAGCTCTGTACAATGCCTCATTAGAATTATCCAATAGAATCCCTGCTCCTAGCTTGCGCCTTTTTCCCTATATAAGGACCCCTTTCCCTTGGCTCGGCGCGCTTAGCCACACAGAAGCTAAGTCGCCCCGGGTACCCGAGTCTCCAATAAAGCCTCTTGTTTTTGCATCCAAGTTCGTGGCCTCGCTGATTCCTGGGTGTGGGTCTCCCTCTACGAAAGTACCTCTCCGGGGGTCTTTCACTTCATGTTCTCTCTCTCTCTCTTAAAACCAGAAACAAATAACAACAACAAAAATTCAAAATAAAAAATTGAGCTAGTAAGATAAAAAATACCCAGCCATATAATCCCTGCTCCCTCTCTTTGACTGGACTCATGTAGCTTGACCCTGTGCTTAGCTGTGAATCTCTGCATCTGCTTCCATCAGATGATGGATGAATTTTCTGTGATGACAGGGTAGTCACAAATCTGATTGCAGGGGAAGGCCAATTTAGTCACTCTCTCCACTATTGCTAGAGTCTTAGCTGTGGTCATCCTTGTGACTTCTGGGAATTTCCCTAGCATCAGGTTTCTCTCTAGCCCCATTATGCACCCCTCTATTGAGCTATATCTTTCCTTGCTCTCCACCCCATCCCTCCCCCAACTTGACCATTCCATATCCTCATGTTCTCTTCCCTCATCCCCTCCCCTTAACCACCCCCTGCACACAGTTTACCCATAAAATCACATCTATTTTCCTTTCCAAGGGAGAACTATGTGTCCTTCTTAGAGTCTTCCTTGATACCTAGCTTCTCTGCAACTGTGGATTGTAGTTTACCATTTGCTTTACATCTAGTATCCACTTATAACTGAATACATACTGTGTTTGTCTTCTGGGTCTGTATTACCTCACTCAGAATAATTTTGTCCTAGGTCCACCCATTTGACTGCAAATTTCATGATGCTATGGTTTATTTACAGCTGAGGAATACTCCATTGAGCAAATATATGACATTTTCTTTATCCATTCTTTGGTTGAGAGGCATCTAAGTTGTTTTCGGGTTCTGGCTATTACGAATAATGCTGCTATGAACATAGTTGAACAAGTGTCTTTGTGGTGTGAGTTTGTATCCTTTGGGTATATGCCCAAGAATGGTAATTCTGGGTCCTGAGGTAGATTGATTCTTAATTTTCTGAGAAACTGCCATACTGATTGTTGTTCTTTGCTGCAGCTTCGGTTGGTGAAACAGATCCACCAAATTCAACAAACCCACATGGAATTTATTGGAAAGCAGAGCAAAGGGAGGGGAGCAGAAATAGAAAGAAGAAGAAAACAGTAAGGAGGCAGTTTCTTATATAGGGAACAGGAACATTTTAAAACAAATCTCAGCAGTTGGGGCCATTGAAACTGGAGTCATGGGGCTGCCGTTGGCCCAGCTCTGTGCGACCCCAGTTCCACATAGTTTCTGCATGCTCAGCCCTTATGCAGCCACCTAACACATACACAACCAGTCATGCTGCTTTCTGTAGGCAGAATCCTTATGTAGCACCTAATGAAACCTTTGACAGCTGTCAGTGAGGAGCTATCACCTGCCAAAGATGGATCTCAGGGCAAGGGAAGGTAGCCATGCAATTGCGATCACCTGTCAAAGAAAGAGAGGGAAGGTAGCCCAGAGAAGAGTGATCTGGTGTTAGGAAGAGACTCCAATGATAGAGAGGCCCTGTGACCAGGAAGGTTCCTTAAGGAGAAGGCCCAGACCCAGGAGAGGGCTGGTGTGCTGAGGAGAAACCACAGATTAGGAGAAGGAGATGATTTGGGTGCAGGAACAGAACCAAGTTGCCCAGGACACAGGGAGAGGAAGAAGCCAGGATGTCAACACTGATTTCCACTGTGGCACTCCCACCAGCAGTGGAAAAGTGTTCCCCTTACTCCACATCCTCTCCACCACAGGCTGTCATCAGTGTTTTTGATATTAGCTATTCTGACAGGTATAAGACAGTATCTCAGAGTTGTTTTAATTTGCAGTTCTCTGATGACTAAGGATGTTGAACAATTCCTTAAATGTCTTTCAGCCATTTGAGATTCTTCTGTTGAGAATTCTCTATGTAGATCTGTACACCATTTTTAAATTGGGTTATTTGGTATTTTGATGTCTCATTTATTGAGTTCTTTATATATTTTGGAGGTCTGCCCTCTGTCAGATGTGAGGGTGGTGAAGATGTTTTCTCATTCTGTAGGCTTTCATTTTGTCTTATTTACCATGTCCTTTGCCTTACAGAGCTTTTCAGTGTTGGGAGGTTCCATTTATTGATTGTTGCCCTCAGTGTCTGTGCTGGTGTTATATTAGGAAGTGGTCTCCTGTGCTGATGTGTTCAAGGTTAGCTTCCTACTTTCTCTTCTGTTAGGTTCAGTGTAACTGGATTTATGGTGAGTTCTTTGATCCACTTAGACTTGAGATGTGCATGGTGATAGATATGGATTTATTTGCATTTTTCTACATGTTACATCCAGTTATGCCAGCACCATTTGTTGAAGACCTTTTCTTTTATTCCATTGTACAGTTTTGGCTTCTTTGTCAAAAATCAGGCATTCATAGGTGTGTGGGCTAATGTCAGGGACTTCAATTTATTCCATTGGTCCAAGTGTCTGTTTTTATGCCAATACCAAGCTGTTTTTATGACTATGGCTCTATTGTGGAGCTGGAAGTCAGGGATGGTGATGCCCTTGGAATTTCCTTTATTGTACAGGATTCTTTTAGCTATCCTTGTTTTTTTGGTTTTCCATATGAAGTTGAGTATTGTTCTTTTGAGGTCTGTGAAGAATTGTGTGGGGATTTTGATGGGGATTGCATTGAATCTGTAGATTGCTTTTGGTAAGATTTCCATTTTTACTATGTTAATTCTACCAATCCAAGAGCATGGGAGATTTTTCCATGTTCTGATATCTTCTTCAATTTCTTTCTTCAAAGACATAAAGCTCTTGTCGTACAGGTCTTTCACTTGCTTGTTTAGATTTACCCCCAAGATATTTTATATTATTTGTGGATATTGTAAAGGGTAATGTTTCTCTGCTTTCTTTCTTGGCCCTTTTATCATTTGTATATAAATGGATGTCTACTGATGGTTTTTTTTTTGAGTTAATCTTATATCCTGCCACATTACTGAAGGTGTTCATTACCTGTAGGAGTTCTGGGGTGGAATTGTTGGGGTCACTTATGTATACTATCATATCATGACAGGGAAACTCCCAGAGACAGTTGACCTGAACTTGTGGGAGCTCAAGGACACTCGACCTATAGCTGAGGGGACTTCATGGTACAGAAACTTGTGGGCAACAACTTTGTAGCATGGTCTGCTTGTGGGACCCCTGGCAGTGGGACCAGGATCTATCTCTGGGTCATGAGCTGGCTTTTCGAAGACTATTGTCAATGGTGCGCTACCTTGCTCAGCCTTGATGTGGAGAGGGGACATGGGGAGGGCCTTGGTCCTACCTCACCAGAATGTGCATGTCTTTGTCAACTCCCCATGGGAGGCCTTACCCTTTCTGAGGAGTGGGTGGGACTGGGTTGGGGGAGTTGGGTGGATGAGAGGAGGGAGTAGAAACTGTGGTTGGTATGTAAAATGAATAAAAATAAAACAGTCAAACCAAAACAGAAAATGCACCAAAAACATGGAATCCTCTTTGTTTTGGCTGCCCAGGATGGTGGATGATATACCCAGTGACACTCCATTAGAGAAAACTGATTTTCCTTTTTCTGGCAGCTATCAACTGCAAATAGTTTCTTGGTTAGGGTTGAGACTTCGGTTTCTTTCATTTTGTTTTTCTGTATTTTCTTAACCTCTTTAGGATGGGAATTTATGTAACAGATATGGAACCTTTTTAGGCTACACAAATTAAGGCTATACATTTCCCTCATTGTATACTTTTAGCTACATCTGGCACAATTCTATATGCAATTATTTTCATTATTGTCCACTTAAACTATATTTTAACTTCAAATTTCATTTATTTAATATAAGCATCATTTAAAAATTCATTTCTTTACTTCAAAGTATAGAGGATTTCCCAGCAAATATTTCTATTTAGGTATTAATTTCTTGCTTACTTTTCCTATGTTCAATAAATTTTCTCTGCATGAACAAGATGAATTAAAATTCATACATTCCTCAAAAAGGAATATACATACTAAACACCAGAGAAGTGTTTTTAAAATAAATAAACATAATTAAGAGAAAAAAGACTTTCTGAGCAATGAATGTGTCTGTTCAGTACTATATCCATCCATTGCTCCCTGCATCTTGCTGTTGTCCAGATTTTATCCCAAATTAGATTGGCTTGGGGGCAGAAAATAAGCAAGCTATTAAAAAGTTGACAGTCCGACTACTGAGAATGTCTGAGGGTTTGAGGATACTAAGGTCCATGAAGTATGTGCCCATGACTGGAAGAGATAGGTGGGTGGAGGCAGAAATGATTTGAGTATGTCATCCCTGGTCTAGGTGAAGGGCCACCTTTCCCAGGAGATACCTTTCGATGCTGATCACAGAGCAAGGCCTCTCTTCTTTAAGACTTCTAGTTTTGACATCATCACTGGACTCCAAAGAAGGTGGGTTGACAAACCCATAGCCAGAATTATTGAGGAAGAAATGGTAGGAACTTCATCTTAGCTAGGAATGCTGGAAGTTTAAGCACATGATGCATATCTCCTGAAGATCCGTGACTAAGGGGGAAGATTTGAGCCTCTCTGAATTCTTTGTTTCACAGCCACTGTGCCTGTTATAGGGATGTTATTACTCCTCCTCTGACTTGGGAAGCTACAGTTGTGTGTATCATTCCCCACTATTTAACATGGATGGGCTCTTTTTGTATGAAGATGAAAGCAAAAGCCCAAGTTCTTCATTTCTTGTCACCTAATAATACTTAGTTGATAACAAATGCCACAGAATTAACCTATATTTATTTTGGTGGATGTAACATCTGAAGGTATCTCAAAATATGTAGATGAGTTTGTTACACATGCACATCTGAAATCTGTGTAAAACTGAAACCCCCAGGTTCAGACTTGGGTGTTAATAGGCATGTCTTATACGGTCTCATAGAGGTAGGAGACAAGAAAACATTTGGTTATAAATAGACTTGATTTCTTGTGAAGATGGAGAGACAATGACATTTAGTTAGCAATTCCTGAAGTAGATAGAATTCAATGAAAAATTTCATTTCTACATTATTTCACTTAATTTTTAGAACCTCTTCTGAGATGTCGCCACTATTTTACAAGGGCTCAGAAAAGTTGAGTAATTTGATTGAGATTACATAGCTAGTTAATGGTAGTGTTGGGATTTGATCTCAGATCACCATGACAAATAATTTATGGATGACTAATTACAATATTCTCACAGGTTATCAATCCATCTGTCCATCCAACAAGTATTTGTTGGGTGAATACATGTGCCAGTGATGAAGGTCTATGTCCTTATAGGGAGATATAGGTAATAAATAAACAAAGGAATAAACAAGCTGAATTCTGCTAATGACTAGCAAGGCTGAGGAGATATCACCGAGGAGATCATTCTGGGTTAGTTCTGCTTTTCATGATTGATTTACTGACCTTGAGCAAGGCACCTCTGTATCTCAGTGCTTTGTGCTATATGTATGACAATAAAAAACTTCCATAGTCGAAAGAGTCTTTAATTCTTTTTTGTTTTCAAAATATTTTTAATTTTACATACCAATCCCAGTTTCCCTTCCCTCCCCTCAGTTTCCCCTGCTATTCCCACCTTCCCTCTCAGAGAGGGTAATGCCTCCCATGGGGAATCATCAAAGTCTGTCACACCAAGTTGAGGCAGGACCAAGGCCCTTCCCATGTATCTAGGCTTAGCAAGGTATCCCTCCATAGCGAATGTGCTCCAAAAAGCCAGTTCATGTACTAGGGATCAATCTTAGTCCCACAGCCAGTGGCTTCATAAACTGCCTAAGCCACATAAGTGTCACCCATATTCAGAGGGCCTGGTTCAGTCTTATATAGGTTCTCAATCTGTCAGTCCAGAGTCAGTGAACTCCCACTAGCTCATGTCAGCTGTTTCTATGGGTTTCCCCAACACTATCTTGACTCCCTTGCTTGTATTATCCCTCCTCCTTCTCTACGACTGGACTCTGAGATCTTGGCCCAGTGCTTAGCTGTGAATCTCTGCATCTGCTTCCCACCAGGAACTGGATGATGGAGGTTTTATGATGACATTTAAGGTAGTCATCAATCTGATTACATGGGAAAGCCAGTTCAGGCACCCTCTCCACTATTGCTTAGAGTCTTAGCTGGGGTCATCCTTGTGGATTCCTAAGAATTTCCATAGTGTCAGGTTTCTCACTAACCTGATAATGGCTTGCTCTATCAAGATAATCTCTTTCCTTGCTCTCCCCCTCTGTCCTTCCCCCAACTCCACCATCCCATTTCCTCATGTTGTCCTTCCCCTTCCCACTTCCCCTCCTTCTTTCTCCTCCCCCTTCCCCCCCCATGTTCTGGATTTACTCTGGAGATCTTGTCTATTTCCCCTTCCCTGGGGATCCATGTATGTTTCTCTTCTATAATTCTTAACAGTTGGCAAGTTCTGTTCCCTCACTTCATAAATAACTCTGTGTGAAATTACCACACACAAAAAAAAAATCACCAAGCAAGTGTTCTAGAAGCTGCAGATAGGGATGCCTGGTGTCTGAAATTCAAGGACTATATCACTTCAAGTCTTAGGACCTGAACTCTGACCTATTTATTTCCATTTACCTCCATGGGCTGAGGCTTCTCCTTCCCAAGTAGGACTCACATGATGAGTTCTGAACTACTTCTGGGAGTGAGGCGGGGTTTATTGATCAAATCAAGCCCTGCTGGGGAAACAGACTCTGTGTTTACACCATCCACAGACTCTGCAAATATTGTTCCAATCATAGACATGGACGAAAGTAAACTTCACTCTGAAAGGTCTGTATTATCACAGACTTTCAATTCCAAGACTCCTAAAATCTTGCCAATAACTCTTCATTTTCATGACTCCAAACTTGGACAGAAGATTTACTACTGTTGACCATCTCTTTTCTTATTAAACGAAGAAAACCCACTTTAGATGGCAGAAGTAATGTGTGCCCAATGTTGAAACCAGGGCATAGAGTAAATAAGAAAAACAGCTTCCCATAATCCCACCTCCCCACAGATAAACACTATTAACATTTTATTGCATTTCCTTCCAGACTTTTTATGGTTTTCAAAGTAGTTGAAATCATACTTTATAACCCTTTTCTATCTTGCTCTTTTACTTAGCGTTATGTCATTAAGCATTTTCCCATGTTGTTAGGAACATTTCATAAGGATCATTTACAATGACGCCACAATCTTCCATCTTGTGAAGGCAATTCAATTTATTTAACCATGCCCTAAAATCCAACATTTATGGATTAAAAAAAAAACACAATACTTTAATGTTATCAATGGCATGGTAACGAATGTATTTTGAATATATAGTAGTAGTATATATATTTGTAGTCTTTGTCTACCTGTCAGATTATATTTTCTAGAAACAATGACCAAAATCTAAAATATTCCACTCAGTTTGTTTTCTAGAAATAGTGTACCAAAGTTTTATTTGTTGTGGCCCTATGTGTTGGTTTCTGATGTCCCACTTCCCTTCAGAGGCTAGATGATTTTATTTAAAGGAACCTATCCTAATAGGTGAAGGGATATGAGTTTCAGATTCAACTTGCATTTATTTCATTGGTAATATGGTGAAATAAAAAAGACAATGTCACTAGCTATTTTCATTTCTGCTTTAAAATGATTTGTGTTTGATCTTCCTCTTTTTCCAATCTCCCCTTCTCTTTGGATTTTTATCTGCAGGCATGGCTTCTCCAAATGAACAGCAAACAAGAAAAACCCAAGAGCAAAGAGCTCAGATTCAATCAAGATGTGCTCTGATGCTCCCTGTACAAAAGACATCTTGATAATCTTTTGCTATTTGGCAAACTGCTTTAAAACTTTGTGACAACACAGCCATTTTATCTTGTTCATGATTTGGGCATGAGGAATTTGCAGAAGGATCCTCTGGGTAGTCAATTATTGATCAACATAGCATCTATTGGAGCAGCTTGGGGGAGGGAATCCATTTCTAAGATGGGCCACTCGCTGGCATGGTGGTGTCCTGGTGAGGGTTGAAAGGCTGGACTTAGCTGAAACTTTCCACAAGAACAGTTGTAGTGTCTTCACCAGTGCGGTGGCCTTGGGAAAGTTCATACAGTGCTTCTAGAGACAGTGGTCCCAGAAATAGCATACACAATGCAGCTCTTGAATGGTGGACGCTCCAAGAATGTGTGGGCATCTTTAATCTGCTACATGTTATAAAAGCAATCTAAATGCTAGTGTTAAGCCAGAACCATTTAACTGAGCAGATGAGGACATGGATAAATGGACGAATAGTTGGACACAGAAGTAATACAATTTGCAAAAAGTCACCCAGATGACTGCTAGGAGAACTCAGATTGAGACCTAAGGCTGTTATTGCTTGTGTGTCTTTCCAGGGACATTCACGTCCTCAAGGGAAGAGGCTTATCTTGGCTGTATGTATGGCTCTTCATGAAATGGCATAAAGGTTTCAAGTGAAGCCATATTGCAATCAGCACTCTCCATTAGCATCTCTGGAAATAACTGTTCTCAGGGGCCAACTAGGGGGAAGCAAATTAAAAATCTCTCTCTAAGTCAACAGCATCCGTGGTAGATTATTCATGCTAATGTGCTACATTTTAAAATTCTTATCTTTCTTCCCCAGACAGGTGACCTGGAGTTATTAGCAGAGCTTATAATGTTAAGTATTAGAAGCTGAGATTGTGTGGTATAACAACATACTCATTTCCCAAGAATTTAGACATTCTCCTGACACAGTGAGCTTGCTTTCCCAAAATCCCTGGGTAAGAATTCTCAGGAGTTTGGTAAAAGGACAGGAAGCATCCTTTTGCTTTGTTTCAGTAGCATGTTCCACACTAACAAATGGCACTGTCCAGTCTAATCCTCCCACAGATGTGTTACTAGAGTCAAAAGGGAAAAGTTCTCATTCATTCATTTGTTCATTCACTGACTCATTAAGTCAACAAGGATCTGCTGACTACCTCCCACACTGTATGGAGTTCCAGTAGGAAACAGTGTATATGGACTCAGAGCTCATGGAAGTCCCTTCAACAAGAAACCTCAGGAAGAAAGCAATGCCAAATGCTTGCTGGTTCACAGGTGATCTGCCTTCCTTCAATTGCCCAATACAGGCCTTTAAGAGGGGAGACAGCTGAGGTACAGACAGAAGTGTGACTTCTGAAGGTCACCTAGCTAGTCAACAATAAAGTTCGGATGGAACCCGTATTTATCTGATTTTAGAACTAATGCCATTGGATGGCGAGAAGAAAATAGCAGTGGCTTTCTTATTTCACAGATGTCTATGCTCCTTGAGTTGGAAGCTAAAAAAACATGATCCACTTTGTTAACTTGTCTGCATGGGAAGTATAATATAAGACAGAGCAGCTGGTTAGGGAGTCAGAAGACCAGTCTGTCTGGCCAGAGCAAGCCTTTCTTTCTCTGGTTTTGGTCTATTTCAGACAAGTGTTAAAGTCATGAAGTCCAATAATGGGACTGAGCAGGCAGATGGGATAGGAGGATGGTTCTAGAAGAAGTGTATTTCAAATCTGGACATTTGGTTCATGAGAGAATCTAACCTAGGATGGACCTGGAGGATGAGTGGGGCTGGGTCCCTTTGTGGACCAGTGAGGCACAATGTTAGGTTGTAGCTGAGTATATCAGCTGGGCTACACTTGGGCACATAGCAGAGAGATACTCAGAGTGAAGTATGAATCAGTTTATCTGACAAGTAACTATTCAGGGCAAACCATGTGCTCCTTTTACCTATGGGAACAAAAAGGTAGAGTTTTTTGTACTTGTGGTGCTCATACAGGAAGAGGAGCAATTTGCCTAAGAATCCATCCTGACAAACTGACTTGGGATGAAAATTCATAGGGAGCTGAGCAAATTGAGAGCATGGGAAGAGGGTGGAGGGAGCTATGAGAATGAGAAGGGAAGAAGAGGAAGGATGCAGAGGTCATGAGGGAACAGAAAGATTGAGTCAGGGGAAGAATAGAAGAAAGGATATACGATAGCTAGGGTTTTAGTTGGGGGGTTGGTAGGGGAGGAAGGGAGGGAGAAAGGAACAGGGATTGTCATGTAATTCCATCTTGTTTGTAATTCAAATAAAAAAAGAAAATTCATAGGGAGTATGGTAGAGCAAGCATCCTACTCTGCAACTTGGTATTGGATGGGCTCGAGGGCTCTGGTCAGGCTAGGGCTTAAATCTAAGAGATCTGTATCTCTGTCTAATTCAACTTGGTATTACTCTGTGTTCTCGTCTGTATTAAAAAGAATTCCCCTTACTGGGACTCTCAGTGTGTAGTAAACCTATGTTCACCACTTGAGGTGAGTGTGGGTTCCTGTCAGGCCCAACTCCCTCCCATACCCTCCTTGGAGCTTCCTAGGTCTAATCCAAGTGTAGTGGACCTGCCCTGCAGACTGGACCATCTAGAGTCTGCCCACATCACAGTCTCAGTCCCCCACACCCTCCGCATGAGGACAGCAGAAGAGGCCAGACCATCCAGAGTTGCTAAAATTGAAATCTTGACCCACTAACACCGACCAGGAAACAAGACGAGAGGGAGAGATCCAAACTGCACCCACTGGAAAAAGGGATGGGAAGACAACAATGTATAAGAACATATTCAACAGCAGAAAGAACAATATGACACCACCAGGATCTTGGGACTCTACATCAGCAAGACCCTGACATCCCAAAACAGATGAAGCAGTAGAGGAAGACCTTAAAAACAACTTTATGAAGATGTTAGAGACCCTCAAAGAGGAAATGAGACAAATCCCTTAAAGAAATGGAAGAAAAATAAACAAAAAATACAGGAAATGGAGGAAAAGACAAACCAAAAAATTCAATAAATAAATAAATCTCTTAAAGAAAGCAAGGAAAACCAAGAAAAAACAACCAAACAAGTACAGGAAACAATTCAAACAGTTCAAGGCATGGAAACTGGAAAAGAAACAATAAGAAAAACACAGAATGAAGGAATGCTTGAAATAGAAAACCTGGATAAATGATCAGGAGCTACAGATGTAAATATATCCAATAGAATACAAGAGATGGAAGAGAGACTCTCAGGTGTTGAAGACTCACTAGAAAAACTAGAATCACCGACCAAAGAAAATCTTAAGTCCAACAAATCCCTAACAAAATATCCAGGAAATATGGGACACCATAAAAAACCCAAGAATAATAGGTATAAAAGAAGACAAAGAAATACAGCTCAAGGGTACCAAAAACATATTCAACAAAATTATGGAAGAAAACTTTCCCAAACTAAAGAAGGACATGCCTATAAACATACAAGAAGCTTACAGAACACCAAATGGACTGGACCCCACAAAAAGTCCCCTTGCCACATAATAATCAAAACAACAAAGGAAAAAGGCCAAGTAACATATAAAGGCAGACCTATCAAAATTACAACCGACTTCTCAATGGAAACTCCGAAAGCCAGATCCTGGATAGATGTTCTACAAATGCTAAGGGACCATGGATGCCAGCCTAGACTACTATACCCAGCAAAGCTTTCAATCTCTATAGATAGATAAAATAACATATTCCATGACAAAACCAGATTTAATCAATACATATCCACAAGTCCAGCCCTACAGAAAGTACTGGAAGGAAAACTCCAACCCAACAAAGATAACTACACTCACAAAAGCATAGGCAATAGATAATCCCACTTTACCAAAGGCCAAAAGAAAAAAAGGGGAGGGAACCCACAAATAATAACAAAACCACCAACAAATCCAAAACAAACAAGAATTAACAATCAATGGTTATTAATATCCCTCAACATCAATGATCTTAACTCGTCTATAAAAAGATTCAGGCTAACAGAATGGATACGAAGACAGAATTCATCCTTGTGCTGCACACAAGAAACACACCTAAACTTTAAAGGCAGATGTTACCTAAGAGTAAAGGGCTGTGAAAAGATTTTCCAATCAAATGGATCCAGGAAAAAAGCTGGTATAGCAATCCTAAATATCTAACAAATTAAACTTCAAACTAAAGTTAATCAAGATGAAGAAGGTCATTTCATATGCATCACAGGAAAAGTCCATCAAGGTGAAGTTTCAATTCTGAACATCTAGACCCCAAATACAAAGGCACCCACATTCATAAAAGAAACATTCCTAAAACTTAAATCACACATAAAAGCTCAAACACTTATAGTGGGAGACTTCAACACCCCACCCTCACCACAGAAGTTATAGCCCAATTGGGTTTAACAGACATTTATAGAACATTCCATCCAAACACAAAAGAATATACCTTCTTCTCAGTGCCACATGGAACCTTCTCTTCAATTAACCACATACTGACAACATAGCAAACCTCAACAGATACAAAAATATTGGAATAACACCCTGCATCTTATCAGATGACTGTGGTTTAAAGTTAGAATTCAACAAAAAAAAATTGCAGAAAGCCTACAAACACATGGAAATTAAACAATGCACAATTGCACCATTCCTGGGTCAAGGAAGAAATAAGGAAAGAAATTAAAGACTTCTTAGAATTCAATGAGAATGAAGACACAACATACATACCCAAAATTATGGAACACTTTCAATAAGTTCCTAAGAGGAAAGTTCATAGCATTAAGTGCTCACATGAAGAAACTGGAGAATAGTTGCACTAGAGAATTAACAGCACACCTGAAAGGTCTAGAACAAATAGAAGCAAACTCGCCCTAGAAGAGTAGATGCCAAGAAATATTCAATTTGAGACTGAAAACAGTAAAGTAGAAACAAAGAAAACAATACAATGAATCAATGAAAGAAACAGTTGGTTCTTAAAGGAAATCAACAAGATAGGCAAACCGTTATCCAAACTAACCAAAAGGTAGAGAGAGAGAGATCATGCAAATTAACAAAATCAGAGGTGAAAAGAGGGACATAACAACAGACACTGAGGAAATCCAGAGAATCTTCAGGTCATACTTTAAAAACCTGTACTCCACAAAAAAATTCAAAAATTTAAAGGAAATGGACAATTTTCTGAATAGGTATCACTTACCAAAATTAAATAAAGAACATATAAGCCATTTAAATAGACCTATAACCCCTAATGAAATAGAAGCAGTCATCAAAAGTCTACCAACCTAAAAAAAAAAAAAAAAAGCCCAGTGCCAGATGATTTCAGTGCAGAATGTTACCAGAAATTCAAAGAACAGCTAATATCAATACTCCTCAAAGTGTTCCACACAATATAGGCAGAAGGGTCATTGCCAAACTCTTTTTATGAGGCTACAATTACCTTGGTACCCAAGCCACACAAAGATGCAACTACAAAAGAGAACTACAGACCAATATCCCTCATGAACTTTGATGCAAAAATACTCAATAAAATACTGGCAAGTGGAATCCAAGAACACATCAGAAAAAAATCATCCACCATGATCAAGTAAGCTTCATCCCAGGGATGCAAGAATGGTTAATATGCAAAAATCCATCAATGAAATCCACCATATAAACAAACTGAAAAAGAAAAAAAACACATGATCATCTCACTAGATACAGAAAAAGCCTTTGGCAAAATCCAACACCCCTTCTTGATCAATATCTTGGAGAGCCAGGGATAACAGGAACATACCTAAACATAATAAAAGCAATATACAGCAAACCAACAGCCAACATCAAACCAAATGGAGAGAAACTCAAAGCGATTCCTCTAAAATCAGGGACAAGACAAGGCTATCCACTCTCTCCATATCTCTTCAATATTGTTCTTGAAGTTGTAGCTAAAGGAATAAGAGAACAAAAGGAGATCAAAGGGATACAAATTGGAAAGAAAGAAGTCAAACTTTCATTATTTGCAGATGTAGGAACTCCTACAGCTAATAAACACCTTCAGCAAAGTGGCAGGATACAAGATCAACTCAAAAAAAAAAATCAGTAGCCCTACTATACACAGAGGATAAATTGGCTGAGAAAGAAATCAGAGAAACATCACTCTTTACAATAGCCACAAACAACATAAAATACCTTGGGGAAATGCTAACCAAACAAGTGAAAGACCTTTATAACAAGAACTTTGAGTCTTTAAAGAAAGAAATTAAAGAAGATATCAGAAATGGATAGGTAGGATCAACACAGTAAAAATGGCAATCTTGCCAAAAGCAATCTACAGATTCAATGCAATCCCCATCAAAATCCCAATACAATTCTTCACAGACCTTGAAAGAACAATACTCAACTTTTTATGGAAAAACAGAAAACCCAGGATAGCCCAAACAACCCTGTATAATAAAGGAACTTCCAGAGATACCACTTTCACTGATTTCAAGCTCTGTTATAGAGCTATAGTCCTGAAAACAGCTTGGCATTTGCCCAAACATAGAGAGGTAGACGAATGGAATGAAATTGAAGATGGAGATATTTACCCACACACCTACAAACACCTGATTTTTGACAAAGAAGCTAAAATTATACAACAAAAAAGAGAAAGTATGTTCAACAAATGGTGCTGGCATAACTGGATGCTGACATGTAGAAGACTGCAGATAGATCCTTATCTATCACCATGCACAAAACTTAAGTTCAAATGGATCATAGACCTCAGCATAAAACCAGCTGCACTGAACCACTCAGAAGAGAAAGTGGGAGGTACTCTTGATCAAATTGGTACAGGAGATCATTTCATGAACATAACTCCACTACCACAGATACTGGGATTGACAATTAATAAATGGGACCTCATGAAACTGAGAAGCTTCTGTAAGGCAAAGGACACAGTCAACATGACAAAACGCCAGCCTACAGAATGGGAAATGATCTTCACAAACCCTGCATTTGACAGAGGGCTGATTTCCAAAATATACAAAGAATTCAAGAAGTTAGTCACCAAAACACCAAACAATCCAATTAAAAAGTGGGATACAGAACTAAATAGAGAATTCTCAATAGAGGAATCTAAAATGGCTAAAGACACTTAAGAAAGTGCTCAACATCCTTAACCACCAGGGAAAATGTAAATCAAAAAACTCTGAGATACCATCTTACACTGGCCAGAATGGCAAAAATCAAAAACACCAATGACAGTCTATGCTGGAGAGGATGTGGAGATAGAGGAACACTCCTCCATTGCTGGTGGGAGTCCAAACTCATGTGGCCACTTTGAAAATCAGTATGTGGTTTCTCAGGAAAATGGGAATCAGCCTACCTCAAGATTCAGCAATTCTCTCTTGGGCATATACCCAAAGGATACACATTCATACATGGGAATGTGTTATAGTATGTTCATTGCAATGTTGTTTATAATAGCTAGGACCTGGAAACAATCTAGATGCCCCTCAACCAAAGAATGGGTGGAGAAAATGTGGTACATTTACAAAATGTAATATTACTCAATGGAAAAAAAACAATGAAATCTTGAAATTCACAGGCAAATGGATGGAACTGGAAGAATCCATACTAAGTGAGGTAACTCAGTCACAGAAAGACAAGCATGGTGTGTACTCATTCATATTAGACATAGAGCAAAGAACTTCCAGCCTACAATCCACACCACCAGAGAATCTAGGAAACAAGGAAGACCCTAAGAGAGAAGTACATGGTGCCCCTAAGCAGGGAAAAGAACTCCTAAGCAGACTGAGAGCACTGGGGGAGAGTGGAGGGAGGTAGGAAAAAGACAAGTGGAGAAGAATAAGAGGGAGAGGTATCATGAAGACTGAGTCAGGGGAGTAGAACACAGAAAGAAAATAGAAAACTTAGTGGAGGGAGTCAGTATAGGTTTAAAGAGAAATCCAACACTAAGGAAATGTTCAGATATCCACAAAGATGACTCCAACTAAGAATCTAGGCAGTAGTGGAGAGGTCTCATTTGATGCCCTTCCCCTATAATGAGATTGATGACTACCTTAATTGACATCCTAGAACCTTCATTTAGTGGCTGATAGAAGCAGAAGTAGGCACCTGCAGTCATGCACTGATCCATACTCCTGGAATCCAGTTGTGGAGAGGGAGAAGGGATGACCATGCTGGGGAAACCCACAGAAACAGCTGACCTGACCTAGTGATAGCACACGAACCCTTGTGGTAAAGCTGTGGCACCAGCACTGGATCAAACCAAGCCCTCTGAATGTGAGTGCTAGATAGGAGGCCTGGGCAGTCTATGGGACCTCTAACAGTGGAACCAGTGTTTATCACTGGAGTATAAATGGACTTTGGGAGCTCATTCCAATGGAGGGATACTATTGCAGCCCAGATACATGGAGGAAGGCCTAGGCCCGCTTGCAAATGATGTGACAAACTTTCATGTTCCCCCATGAAAGGCCTCACTATCTTTGGGGAGCAGGTGGGGTGTTGTTTGGAGGGGGTTGGTATAGGGCATGGGAGGACAGAAGGTAGAGGGAACAGGGGGGATTTATATGTAAAATGATTGTTTTTAAATAAAAAAATAAAGTTGAAATAGACCAAAAATATAAAAAAATAAAAAGAGCTCCCCTTTCACTAGGAAGTGTCTGGTTAGGATGCTTCCTTGCTTTTTCTCTATGCTTTTCCAACACTTTGTGTTCATGCATGTGCAGTAGCCCAGTGGACAACCTTGGGTGTTATTCCTCAGATGTCATACTTGCCCTGGAATGCATCAGTTAGGCTGGCTAGAGAATGATCCTCTGGGGTACGCCCATCTTCATCTCCTTAGTGCTGTAATTACAAGCTTGTTCCTCTACACTTTTTTTTAACTGGTTCTGGGAGATTTAACTGGGGTCCTCATTCTTGTGCCTCAAGCATTTGTACCCAATATGCTATCTCCACAACTTTTTTGCCCTTTCAGTTTGAATTTTCATTCTCTTTTAAATGGCTGTTCTTTATCTCTTATTGTTTTCTCAATTTTTAAAAACCCATTTTCATTCACTGCTCCTGGAACTCTTAGCTGGATGTTAGTATATCTACTTCAATGTGTATCTCATTTATTTCAGTTAGGTTTTTGTTGTTGTTGCTGAGACAGGGTCTCACTATGTAGTCCAAGCTATCCTGGAACTCAGCATGTTGTCTAGACTGGACTTAAACATGTGATTCTTGTGTCTCAGCCTACCAAATGCTGGGATGACACACATAAGCTGCTATGAGTTGCTTTTCATCATTTTTCTTTACTTAAATGGTTCACTAATGAATTCTTCCTTTAGAGAAATTTCCTCTGTTTCCTTTTTCCATTGATTAATCTATTCTTCAACCAATTGTCTCAGTTGTTCTGATCATTATATAAATCATTCTGTTTCTCACATGCAATATTTCTGCTGGGCCCTTTTGTATTTGCTTTGTTTTCTTCTCTCTGATTACTAATATCTTCTTCTGTCTTCTTTCATATGTTGAGTGGGTTAATTTGAAATTCTTGTTTCTTTGGTCTAATATTTACACATCGGATGGAATTTGCATTCCAGAATGCTGCTGTTATTTTCTCTTGTCATAGAGAAATATCCAGTCATACTCTCCTGTAAATCTACTCCCCCTCCCCCTGAGATGCAGGGTCATTGGTAGATTGTGTTGGGAGAGGGAAGAACAACACAAGGAAGTATACTAGTCATAGCATTTTCAAACTGCAGCCAATTGGGATATCACCCTTTGCCTCTAAGGAAAGTATCATTAAGGTAATTGTAGAGAGGAAGGATTGGACAAGATACTATTTGAGGTTAGTTATCCCATCCACAATTTTCTTAACCTTTCTTAAGCATAGAGCCTCTGTATGTCCAAGACTTGCTCTTGAAGACTTGAGGGTCATGGGTCCAAGTCCTTTACCTGGAGAAGGCAATGTCTCTAACAATGGTGGCAGATCTGGAGAGTGGAGCACCACTTGTTCTGCCCCTCTTTTGTCTGCTTAGAGTCTAGCTTGGCTGGCTCTTCCCTCACCCACCCCAAAGCCAGCCTCCATGCTTATTCAGAAATAATCTCACCCCAAGGGAGTTATCACCATTCCCTTGCTACCTATCACCTTCCCACCCCACCTCTTTCAAAGAGGAGATTCCATCATAGCGAAAGACCAAAAATTAAAATTAATAAAAGTTTTAAAACCTGGGCCCTAGAGAAAGGGAACTTCTAATGGTAAAGGAAAATTTAACTCCTTAAATCAGGAGTGCCATGGTTGGCACCTAGGCCCCCCACCCCCTCAGAGAAGGAGAGGTGACTATCCACCACTCCTGTTATTATTCCTTTGTTAATTGCTGGTCATAAAGGTCCCCTGCTGATTGTGAAGATCCCAGCCCAGGGGATAACTGACAGACCCTGTGACTCTGTAACCCTGGTAGCCCCTGCCCTGTTTTATATTACTCAAATGTATCTTGCTTAAAATATATAGTAACTGCTTTACTTTGTATGACCTTAAGTAACCATGGAAACGCTGAAATTTGTGGCCTTCAACCTTATGGTCTGCCCCTTTAAAAGCTCTTTTTGGCTGGTTGACATCTCATTTCCCTGTCATGGAGTGAGATCCAAGCTGGCCACATTGAACAATAAAAAGAAACCTTTGCTTTTGCATGGAAAGTGTCAGCTCCTTGGGTTGGTCTCTGGGACTCCATGAATCTGGCACAACAACAGAACCAGCAAGGTGCAGCTCAATGCTTTAGTTTGTACCATGTCTATCCAGCATTGTCTCCACTAACACTGAGGGTTTTTTTCTTTTTTTATAGTTTTGTAAACATACTTCATCCTTTCTGACCCTCTGGGCTTGCCCACACTCTTCTTACAACCCAGTTCCTCCAGTGGCACTTTTTGCCAAGGTATGCTAGGAAAACACCTATTCACTTTTTAAAATTCAGTTTATGTGTCCTTTGATTTTCTTGACAATAGTTGCAATAACTGACATGTGTTGACTTCTCAGTCTAGGTTACTACTGAACTCTTTCCATGCATTTCTTATTTTAATTCTAGCCACAATCATGGTGTGGAGGCTTAGGTGTCTTATAAAGGTATCCAGAAAGCTTTCAATGGTTGTGAGAAACTTTTTCCACTGCCTCTTGCTTTTCACAGGGGTTTTCTCCATACATCATTGTTACTTGTTTCTATCATCCTCTCTTCTGTTCAGATGAGACAAATTTATTCCCTGAGAGGACCAAACAGAAGCCATAGTAGGGTACTTGGCCTTCTTTCAGAGATCAGGTCTCAATTTAGGTTTCTTGAGGCTGAGTAAGCAGTTTCTGAAGATGGACCACAAACAAAAAAGCATTCATCTCCAACACCCCCAAAAACAAGGATAAGGAGCCAGCCCCCTCAGTCCACATGTACTATGCTAGCCAGCCTCCATACTCAATAAAATCAAGATGATAACCAAATAAGGACAAAAGCCTAAGACCTGTCCTGACCTAACCCCCACTCCAATGGAAAACTACAGCTCTGAGCATTCCCTAACTAGCCCTGGCCAATTAGAACACACTAATATTTTTGCCACTTGTTTAAGCCAATTGTAGATAAAATGTCCTAATTGCCCTAGGACCTCCCCTTGGCTGTGCTTAAAAGGAGCCTCCTTTTGCCATGGGGTCTTTGCCATCTTACCTTTGTGTGGGATGGCAGGCCCCAGCATGTTAGAATTAAAACACTATTGCTGATTGCATATGTGTATGGTGGTCTTTTATGGAATTTTTCCAGGACCCTAACATTCCCCACTCTTCCATAGTACAAGATACATTCTGGCTTGAAGGTAAGTAATAAATGGATGACTTTGCATGTCCCAATCATGCTAGATCCCCTTTGAAAATTAACATTGAGTCTTTTATATCACCAAACACCAATGCTACAACCCACCTACCTACCAACCAACCAACCAACCAGCCCACCAACAGCTTACAAGCCAATATCCTAAAAAAAAAAACAAACAACCAAGAATCTTACCAGCCCAGTAAACAACCCACAAACTGACCTTATAACTAAGTAACAGTTAACCCATCAGCCTATAATTGACCAGCCAGCCAACCAACCCCTCAACCTTCTTACCAACCAAGCAACTCAATCAATCAAACCACCAACTCATCAACAAATGAAATACCTCTATAACATGACCCATTCTTGCTATAATTTACTTAACAGCACTTGAGAACTAATAAATCCAACCAGTATTTGTTAAACACCATTATGGTCAGTGTGATTTGCAATATAAATTTCTTCCAGAATTTTTCCCTGCTCTATGGTACTTTTTCCCTGAGGGCAAGGAGGTGTCAGATGCTCCCCCGGGGAAACATGTACCATGTAATTGACAACTAATGCTCAGAGTCTTCTTTTGATTTAGAATCAAGGGAAACAAAAACTCTGGATTCCCCAACTTTATGAACAAAAGATAAAGTATTCATGAGCAAATAGCAAAACTAAGTAAGCATAATACAAAATTAATAAGACATACCTTTTAGAGCAAAGTAAAGGAATTAATAATAAACTACTATTTGCCACTGAGAATTCAACTTCCTTCAAACCTGTTTGGTTATCCTATGATGTCATTGCTTGGGAACTGACTATGTTTGCTGAAACTGGCCTCTCTGAGCTCTTGTGCCTTTATTTCTACTCATGTGTTCTGAGACTGTCTTGGTGCAGGTTAGAGGCATGGATAATGCATAAGAAATATGGCCTGCCTTATTTAGTTAAAAATTTTTCTTTGATCCAAGCCTTTTCCTCCCCTTTCTTTTCATAGCTATGTTCACACCGCCTCAAACTGACACATTGCTTTTATTTGAAACAATGATGAGTACTGTTGGCTGTCTGTTGAGTTCTTTCATGTTGACTAAACCTTGATTTTGGTTAATTCCAATGTGTTTAACATCTTCTACAAACAAAGATTGATCCAAACTATCATAGAGATATTATTCTTCTTGGCAAAGGGCATGTGAATGAGACATGGGGGGGGCAATCTCCTAGACATTCTCAGAAGGATTGTCCTGCTGCAAGAGAGTGACATAAAAGATCAGAGAGTCATTTCTCCAATCACGATCTCTCCTCTGTTGGCAACTGTCCAGTAGGGAACATGTGCTATTTTATTTCTTCTGAGAGCTTGATTCAAAAGCCATGGAAGTCTCAGAGGGACTGGTCCATAGCTCTAACGTTGCTGAGATGTGGAATAAATCAGCCATCAAACCTAATTTAGAATTCTTTACACATGGGATGGTTATCCATTTTCTGAATTATTTAGTCATATTATGTTACTTATAACACAATGCATATATGTTTGATACAGTGGCTATGCCCTGAATGTGTGAGTCCCACAGGACACTACATGATACTGTACTATAGTATACTATACTACATTACACTACATACACACACTCTATTTATCTATCTTCTTGTTTTCTCTCCACAGTATCACATCAGTATCAATGGCATTAGTCCCTCTCTCTGATTAACAGTGTAGATGTAGGCTCAGAGAGTAACATCTTTCTTGATAAATGACCATGGTGATATGCTTCCTGGGCTTTAGTTGATGTGATTTGATCATCAAAATTTGTGCTTCCATGAAAAATCTGACACTATCCTCTTCAAAGAGCTTGCCATGTGAGAGAAGTCTCAGGAGCTGTAATGGATACTTTCATGAACAATTTGACTGAACCCATATATTTGACTGAACATTATTCTGGGTGTTTCTATGAGGACATTCTTGCATGATGTTAATATTTGAATCAATGGACTAAGTAAAACATATTTGTCCTCTCTAGTGTGGATGGGCTTCATCAGACTAGTTGAAATCCCATATAGGACTGAAGACTGCCCCTCTACTCTATAAGAAGGACTATCTTCCTGGTATCTTCCTTGAGCTAGAACATGAATTTATCTTGCTTTTAGACTCCAGTTAAAACATGGGTTTTGAGTTCTCATGGTCTTTAGCCTAGAGTGACATAATTAGTTATCCTGTGTTTTTGTCTTGCTAACTGCTGATCATGAACCTTGTTAGCTTTCATGAACCAATTCTTTATGATCAATCTCTATACTTAAATCTGTTATAATGGTTCTATTTCTCTGGGTGCCTCTGACTCATACATGCATTACACAGAATGTTTTGTGTGTCATTTCAAGTACTGGCATGGCCTAAGTGTCACTACACTGATCTCAGGTCACCTTCTTGCAGAACCATGAGAGTGGTCTTGCTATCCTTGTTCGTCACTGGAGGAAAGCAAAATTCAGAGAATTAGGGCACCCAAGGCCACACACACAGAGTAATAGCAGGCTGAGATTTATAGGTTTTTTTTTTTAGGTTAAATTTTCAGAGACTCTCTCTCCTCTCTCTCTCTCTCTCTCTCTCTCTCTCTCTCTCTCTCTCTCACACACACACACACACACACACACACACACACACACACACACACAAAGGCTTATTTGCTCCTTAAGGGAACCCACATTGTTCCTTTTTTTCAGATTTTTTTTTTATTTGAATTAGAAACAAGATTGTTTTACATGTCAATCCCGGTTCCCTCTCCCTCCCCTCCTCCCCTCCCCGACTCCCCCCCCAACTAAAACCCTACCTATCACATATCCTTTCTGCTCCCCAGGGAGGGGGATGCCTTCCATAGGGGGTCATCAGAGTCTGTCATATCCTTTGGGATAGGGCCTAGGCCCACCCCTGTGTGTCTTGGTTCAGGGAGTATCTCTCTCTATGTGGAATGGGCTCCCAAATTCCATACCTATGCTAGGGGTAAGTACTGAACTACTACAGGAGGTCTTGTAGATTTTTGAGGTCTCCTCACTGAATCCCACATTCCTATCCCCCATTGTTCTTATTCATTTGAAAAGCTTAATAATTTACAAAGGCATTTCCTTGGCAGGGCCAGAAGACATTTGCAGAATTTCCAGCCAAATTCAGACAATTCATTTTACCTTCTTTTCTCACCACAGCCTTTCCCCCCTCTTCTTCTTCTTTTTTTTGTTTTATTCTTATCCTCCCCCACTTTATTCTTTCCACTCATGAAAGTAATTTTAACTTCATGAAAGTAATTAAAGTTTTATGTGCCTATGTTCCCTTACTAGACTGATTGTAGATCCCATAGATTGAAATGGAACCAGGCCAAGAGGAAAAAGTTTCTAGAACTTTCTTATGATTGTAATGTTGTGCACATTTGTGAGGTGAGTCATGATGGTAGACTACGTTAGGTCTGGGGACTATGGGATTTAGTAACAGGAGTCAAATAACTCTGGACTAAAGCTATGTGATAAGGAACTTGGCAGGTACTACAGGATACAAAGAAAATGTTTATTGAGTGAATGAATAAATGGGCCAATTCAGACGAATGTAGTAAAATTGTGATTATTCATGGTAAATATTAAAAATGCCATTGGTGATCAAAAATGCTTATGAGTACTTTCCACGTTCCAGAGACTATGTAGGGCACTTTATAGCTACCATCCCCAATAAGAAACTTTAAGATGAGTATTATTCCTCTGCATTCACAGATGATAAAATGGAGATGTAGAAGATGGAAACACTTAATTTTGCTCTTACTCTACAGAATAGTATAGAAGAGTTTGGAGGATGGGGTGGGGTGCAAGGATGGAAAGATGGACCTGAGGAATGAGAAGCAAGTGTGATCAGGGATATTTTAGTAAGTTTCCAAATAATAAAAATAAGTTGGTGGGGAAAAAAAGGAAATGGAATGTCTCTGGCAAAGGTTTGTCTCTCACCTTGGGTCCCAGAATGAGAAAACACATGGGACAAAACTGAGCAGAACCAAGGACGAGACGCATAGAATTGACTCATGGTCAGCAAGTGGTCCTCTAATCATGTTCAACATAGGAATAGTCATATTATAAGCTATCAAGATGGGGGGCTGCTTGTTATCGAAGCAAATGCTGACTAGTACACTCTTTGTTTCATGGAGACTATTTTGCCTTGTTTCCTTCAAGAGATGGAATATAATTCAGTTCTCATTAAAAAAAAAAACTTATTAGAAAAGTGGGAAGAATGTGCTCTAGGAGGAAGGTTTGTGAATAGAGAGATGGATCTGGAGACACATTAAAATATGGAGTCAGTGAGAAAATAGACCAACTGAAGCACCATAGTATAAAAAAGGGAGATATCTGGAAAATGAGACTTTGGAAAGCATTGAAGAAAGATCTGGGGGATAAGGGCTTTTCTTGAAGGCATTGGAGAGGGAGCCACTAAAGCTTTATGAAAAGGAGCCTGTTGTGTTCAAGAATCTGTTCCTGTTTCCCTGTCATGTGTGCCAAACACTCCTGGTCACGTTTCCCCTTCTCCAATACCATCCCATAAACCTGTTTCTGTGGCTACAGCGCCTGCCAGAAGCCACAGACTTGATTGAAGCCAGAGAGTTGATTTCTGTCTCCCCTTGTCTGGTGTCTATCAGGATAGGTGACTGTGCTGCTCAAGGGAGGAAAAATACAGCTGCCTCAGTAATAATAATTGTAATTTGTTTTTTTTTAAAAAGTCCAAAATCCTATTTATTTGTGTTGAGCACAGCACAGTCTGAGATAGGTGTCAGAGATGGAAGCAATATACTTTAGCAGCCAGCATGCTCCAGCATGGTTTAGATGTATGTGACCTGTGAGTTCACCCGAGGACCTGCACAGACGGTAACTCTCAGCTGGATTGTACATTCCCATATTAAACATTACCATAGTAAACATTACCATATTAAGCATTGTACATTCCCATATTAAAACTGCTAAGAATTTATGACTAAAAGAAAGCGCATTTTTATTTTATACTGCAGTCTTTCAGGAGTTCTAGGCATTACAGCAGTATAATATTTTAGATACTATACTGTAAGTATTATAGATACATGCAGGTTTTAAATCATGTGAATTTTTTTGTTTTGTTTTGTTTTTTTGTTTTTCGAGACAGGGTTTCTCTGTATTGTTTTGGAGCCTGTCCTGGAACTTGCTCTGCAGACCAGGTTGGCCTCGAAGTCACAGAGGTCTTCCTGCCTCTGCCTCCTCATGTGATTATTTTTAAAAATTAAATTTAGTTATTACCTATCTATCGAGTGAGGGTGTCATGCCATAGCAGGTGGAGGTCAGAGAACTTTCAGGAGTCAGTTCTTTCCTTCCATCATATGGATGCTGAAAATCAAATTCACGCTTGATGGTAAATACCCTTTACCCACTGAGCCATCTTACTGGCCCAATTCATTTAATTCTAACAGTCCTATACCTGGATTATTAATCCAGTCTCATTGTGGTGGAGGCTGAAATTCAGAGTTTTTGTGATTTTCCTCAAGACACACAACTGGTATGACATTATATTATCTTCTTTACCTTACAGTCACAGAACATCATGGCTTTAAAGCACTTTTCTTTCCATATCAGTTTGAGCTTCCCAACAGTCTGGTGAAGTTAAAGCCATTATTCTTTCTGAGACCCTAAGTGGTGGTTCTCAACCTTCCCAATGCTGTGACAGTATTAAGGGGACCCTCCCCCAACCATAAAATGATTTTCATTGCTACTCATAGCTGTAATTCTGTTATGATCATGAATTTTAATGTAAATGTCTGTGTTTTCCCATGGTCTTAGGTGACACCTGTGAAAAAGTCAGTTGACCACAGGTTGAGAACCTTTGCCCTAAGGCGAAGCACACAAAGGAAAAGGAATGCATCCGTAGGAAGTCGACCTCAGCATGAAACTGTAGCCAGTCTTTCAGTCCAAGGCTCCAGGAAGTGTTGGTCCAAGGCTTAGTCTTCCAGATTAGCTCAGTGGAGGCATGTGAGTGCCAGAGTTCTCAGGAGTTTTCTTGTGTTTCCACCTGTCCTCTCATTTCATGGAAACTCACATAGCTTGTAGACCCTGTTGTGAATTGTTTGTTGGTCTAGATGATGGTGACTCCATGGTTATTCTCATTAAATACTCCCTGTTGTAGATGGTGGAATCAAGATAGAGAGGAAGATAGCAACCTGGAGAAAATCACAGGAAAATCATGGTTGATCTGAGTATCAGGTATTGTACTAGGTACTGGGGACATGGAGGGGTATGGGCCAGATCCGGCTTGTGACTACTGTGAGAGCCAGAAAAGACCCTCCACCACTGACACTCATTGGACATGGAAACCAGCAAGCTGAGCCCCCTGCAAGGTTTTTTTTTTTTTTTTTTTTGAGCTGATGTTGCTTTCAGGTCAATTTGCATAAGCTAGGTCCTATCCTGTTAGAACAGCAAATTAATAGCTCATTTTATGGATAAAGCAATCAACACCTACAGCCCATTAAATTTAACAACAAACTCGGCTGATGATCAGGCTTTCAGCTTGGTCCCACCGTCAACTCATGTGCTTCCTCTTCCTTCCTTCTGACCTTTTTATTTCCTTTCATCTCCTATCTCATGAACCCTCCTCCTAGACCCTCATTTTCTCATTAGTAAACATGGTGTTCATTTGCCTCCTCAGGATCTTTTTCATGCTGGGGCTAGGAGGTCTTCTTCGTCCCCCAAGTGGATTCTGTCATTTGTAGGGTGTCCGAAACTCCAGACATCAGTGCACATGCTCATTTTGGGGCCCTTGGCTGGGCCATGGGAATGAGCAATCAATATTTTATAAGGGCGTTAAGGTGGTAATAAAAAATGCATGAAGTGGTGTGCAGGGAGGAACTCACGGACAGAGAAGTGGGTGACTTTATAGCTAACCTTGGTGGCTATGACTTACGTGGGTGGAATTTGCTAAGGAAGACTCTAATCTAATCCTCCCCAGAAAGATGGGATGGCAGCATTTTCATAAGGAGATTGTCAAATTCTTAGGACCTCCAACTTCACCTTCCCTTAGAGGTTTCTAATTGTTTTAGAAGCGTCAGTTGTCTGAGCAAGTGGAAGAGAACCCAGCTGATATGGTTAACTAGCCCTCCTCCATTGGCTGTGGTTTCTCATGCATTTTGCATGCCCCTCTAGGTGGGAGCATTTTGCATTACAATTGCATCTTGTTGACTGGGTCTGGAGGGAGCCTGGAGAGTCTAGATAAGTGAGATGCTGCATGATAGGTTGGATTACCGGTCTCAATCATTGCACTGTAATGTGATAACATGTTCTCATCTCTGCTCAACACCTCACCAATTGTAGAGTGCATATTGGGCTGGGATGTTTGAATTATTTTGACCAATGGACCATCAGAAGCCTTAATGTACTCGTGTGGCTTGCTTTGGACTTTTGCTCTGCCATTTTTAATGAGGACAACAGATTTCTTGTCCTAGGAAACTGAGAGACATATGGAGTGCCTCTGGGTAAACTTCCCAGCTGAAACCACTCCCAGGCAAACTTCATCAAAGTGTAGGCTGAAGTAAAGCCACCCTGTGTGGTCCAATTGAGTCCCACTTCCATAAGCCCAAACCTCAGTGACCTTTGACCTATAAATGTGCCACTGAGCTTTGAGATTGAGTCCTTAGACATGTTACATACAGAAGGAATATTGCTAGAGGTTTCTTTCCTGCTTGGTTCTTCAAGACTTGTTTTGCCATGCCTCCTCACACACTACCATGTAAGTGAGGAACTCTTAATTCTGCTTGCCTGTCAGGACTCATTGTGTAAAACTTTTCTTTATACTGAAAAATTCAGTCCTCCAGGGAAACCCCCTAAGCAGGAAGGTAAATAACTCAAAATAGGTTCAGGAAGTCCCAGAAACTGATCAGATTCATTAACCCATCCCTTCCAAGAGTAAACAAGTCAAGCTACAAAGAAGACTCTGATACTACAGTTCAGCTGCCTAGAAGAAGTAGAAACCAGCTGAGCTGCCTGGAAGAGGTTTAGATCTGGGTCACTTAGAAAGGACACTGTCCAGTCTGTTGAGTTGTCTGAAGGTTGGGTGTGTGCTCCAGGTTTCCACTTTTGTGACTTCTCACCAGTACAGGATTGGGCTTTGGTGACACAGCCATCTGTGAGTCCATTTATGCTCCTATAGGAACTCCAAACTCCTGTAAGTAACGCCAGTAAAACTCATTGTTTCACCAAGTTGAACTTTGGTGGTATCCGTACTTTGTTGTGAGCTCTTTATCTGTGGTGAATAGGCATGCGTGTTGAGTCTCCCTAGGAAAAATCTTGTCATAGAACATGACCCTTCTGTGCTCAGCATCTCGAGTCCTTCCCAACCTTATACTTTCTAGTTTCCAATTTCACCTTTTCTTCTCAGAGTAGCATTGAGGCAGTTATTTCCCTCCTGACTACTCTCGAATTAAGCCTTCACAGCCCCCACCCCCACCCCAGGCACCTATGGAATTAAATAAGAATAAAGGAGGAATTATATCTCCCAGAGGAGGGAGGAGGCTCTTCAGATGGTTTTACCTCTTCAGTAAGGTCAGCTCCAAACTCAGTGCTCCAGATAGAAAACTCAGGATTCAGACATTAGTCCTCATTCTCTCCTGTGTGTGTAGCTATGATCACCTATTCTGTGAGATCCCATGCTGAGAATTCACAGGGATGCCTGAATCTCACTATCAAAGAGCAAGAGCTTACAATAAAGGGGGGAACTAAATTTTCTCTCTACATCAGAGGTGACACTTCTGAACTGTGTCTCCATCTTTCCCCCTCAGTCCCTCACATACCGCCTTCATTTCTGCCAGAGTCATCATCATTTCTCCCATGAGTCATCATCATTTCTGCCATAAGTTATCATAATGCTCTTCTTTCCATCTGCCTTTCTGTTTCTCCACCAGAGTGATGACCAACCTGATCTGCCTAACAGTGCCAAGGTCCTGCTTAAATTCTACCAATGGCTTCCTTTCCTTTATTGGATGGAGTCCACCTGCTTTCTCACACTGAGACCAACTTCTGGATTGGGTTTGTGCTGATGTTACCTGACTCAATTCTTTAGTGTCCTCCCCAGGACTTTCTTAATGCTTCTTCTCACATAAACTTTCCATGTCTCTGTACTCAGTGTGTGACCTTCCTTGTGAAGGTCATATTCTCCTCTAGTGAAGAACATCCCCCATTATAAGACTCAACTTCAAATATCGCTCCTTAGAGTTGCCTTCCTGCAGTCCCCTTGGGGCAGTTCAAAGCTTCCTCCCTTCTCTCCGATGCTCAGAGCATTTTTTTCTTTGTGGTATTGAATAAACCATACTGTAACATTATTATTATTTTTATTTCACAAATACTTCATTCCCCATTTATCCAGATTCCATATAAAGAGATTGATGAAGTTAAAATGCAGGTTCCTGCTCTGCCAAGAACCTTGGTCTGTTCTGTCATAAACAAAGGCAAAGTCCAGTCAAGGTGCACAAATGGCAGGAGAGGATTTAGGAGTAAGTTGAGGAAGGGAGTTGGTTTTTGGGTCTCTGGAGAGAGGATCCAGTGTTTGATGGACAACCCTCTGAGTTTTAAAGAAGGGCAGCTAGGATAGACTTAGGGGATCTGGGGAGCACATGACAGGAGTTAATTACATCACTGCAGGGAGAGTGTGCCTCCCAGCTTGTGCTCAAAAGCTTTGGAGGCTCTCGACCACTCACAAATGCTTTCAAATGTGTTGCGAATTTGCTGAAGCTTGTGTTCTCACTTTGAGCAGCTTTACTGTAACCACAACAACAGCATCCATACGTCTAGGTGTGGGCAGATGGACCCAGGAAACTGGCTACCTCTAGGCTGAAAAGCAACCATGGAAAGACGATTGTTCAAGAAGACATCTGACCCAGACTTCTGTATCTCCAGGGCTTTCAGTGTCCAGCTGGCATATTGGCCATATTCCTTTTGATGTTTGTCTCTTCATTAGAATGGCTCTAGGGAGAAACTCCCACAGAATTCATCAGGATTCTTTTCCTTGCAAGGAATAAAACTCACATTGGCTTAAATAAAAAAAGGAGGAGTGGATGGGAAGTAGAGTGGGAGGAGGGGAAGGAGAGGGAACTGTGGTTGGTATGTAAATTGAAAAAAAATTTTAAATAAAAAAATATAAAGTAAAAAAATCACCTTGCCACATAAGTGAGAGCTTTTCAGAGTCTTCCCAGTTCACTGGGGTCTGAGCTACATGCTTGTTGATGTCTTGGGGACTCTGTGCTATGTTTTCTGCTTCTTGTCATATTTGTTTCATTCCTGAGGTGTGGGATGGTCTTTCAATGGGGCAGACCTAACAATGTAATAGTTCTTTCTTAGCCATGTAGCAGAAAATTAGCTTCTCCTTCTAATCCCAGGCACTGAGGCTGACAAGGACAAATCTGGACTATGTGTCCATTCCTGAAACAATTGCTGTGACCCAAAGGATTGGACTGATGTGAGTCTAGTCTCAAAGTCGCTAAAGGATGGGGCAGGGATTGAAATCTGCTCTACCTGGATCACTGGACTGCAAGTGGAAAAGTAGTAAGTATCTTCCCGAAGGAGCAGGAAGGAACTGGTGCCAGGAATAACAGGCTGGGGCAACAAACCTCACAATCTGATCCAGAGACCAGTCACCTCTGGCTAACTCTTAAAATAGGAGGGAAGCTGGGAAGTGCTACTACATTTGGCTCAGGACAAAAAGAGAAGTCAGTGTTTTCCTACTCGTCAACTCATGCTTTTGGTAAGAATCATTGAGACAACCCATCATTGAATGTCCATGCCTCCTGAGGTACGAGCCTGAACCAGTCTTCTCTCCTCCTTCCAACACGTTTGAATGTGTTCAGCAACCTCTCACTCCTTTGACTTCTTCAAGGATCTTGAGCTGATGCTGTAGAGTTTCAACCCTGTTTCAGAATATTTTAACTCTTCTTTCTAGAAGGGAAGTTTTACAGAAAAATTGAGGAGACAATAGTTTTCTCGGTTTCTAATACTTCTAAAGTTTTTCCTTAAATGGCATTTGTTGTTATAAATAATGGGCCAGGGTTAACATATTATCATTATTTAATGACTTTTAGATATACAAGTGCTCTTGACTCAGAGACTGAAAAATCCAGTTTGGGGCTAGGGAGGTGGCTCAGTGGTTAAGCGGGCCTAACTGCTCTTGAGTTAGGTTCCTAACATCCAAGTATAGTGGTTCACAACCACCTGTAATTCCAGCTCCAGGGCACCTGATGTCCTCTTCTGGTCTCTAGGGGCACCTGTATTCATATATGCACACACTCTTACTTTTCTCACCCCCCAACTCAAACCTCACTTGTGGTTCAAGGAGCTGTGGTGGCGGAGGGGGAGTTGATGTTAATTGGCTCATTTACTCATTCTCATCTTTCCTTCAACTCCACTGTTGCTCCATGGATGGCTTCTTTGGACTTAGGCCCAGGAGTGGAGAGTGTAGGTTTTCAAAACAAGTCCTGCTGAAACCTGACCCCTGGTGGTTCTTGCTGTGATGCCTTTTGTGATGGAATGAAAACTCGGCTTTTCCATCTCCTATCCCCATCCCACATCCTGTCCTTGGTACCTCTTTTTCAACCATCTCTTGTAGAATATGCTTATCCATCACCAAGGGTGGATGAGGCTGGCCCTTCTTCCCAGTGACTCCCATTTATGTAAATTCTGTCATTTCATCTTCTACACGGAGGGTGAGACACCTTAGTTTTCTCAGCTCCTACAAACAACCTTGGAGGAATTCTTTCTCTTTGTTCCTTGCAGACTTTGGGGGAAGATTATATGTTCCCAAGAAAATTTTTAATACTATCTTTGGTGTAACATATTATCAAGTTCTAGAATTATTCAATTTCTCCTATAAGATATAGGTCCTCCTGTGACTCTGGGAAGATTGTCATGGGTTTATAAAGGACATTCTGTGTCAGTCATGATGCTGTGTCCAGTCTGCTCTCTGCTTGCCAAAAGCTTGTATTGGGGTACTGAGCCTAGTTTGAGCAGGATGGTGGTCTGGTAGCTGTAGGTTTAGAAGAAACCCAGAATAGCCTACATACAGACAGACCAGGGAAACCCCTGAAGAAGGGGGAAAAGTGTTGATGACCAGCTGCCTGCTCTAGTCCTAGTTATGAGCCAATTCCAACAGAAGAGACTTGAAGCCAGAATTGCCTGAAGGTTTTCCAAATCCTTCGTCCTTAGGAACCATGAGAGATAATAAAATAATGTTTTATAAATGCTTAAGAGCCAAGGAATTGTTTATGCCAAGGGAATAAAAACTGGAATTTAAGGTGTTTCAGTATGGGAGTGGGTCATGGTGACTTCTATCTCTTCCAAAAGTCCTTTTGGATGGTTGGGATCACTGTCTAGGATGAGGGCTCCTGGTCTTTTGGTCTTGGCATTGCAGTCCTAGATGGAATTCCTGGATGATGGAATCACTCCTACAGGAATGGTTAGCGGACCAGAGCTAGACATTGCTGCTTGCTACTAGTCTAAGAGTATAACAGAAATTGGAATAAAATAACTTTTATAGCAATTTGGTAAATCAGTTGACTCTAATAGTAGACATTTGGGTCTAGGGTATTATATTTTTATTTCACCTTTATAGGAATTCATTTTTATTGTACTTAAAAAATACTGGTCTGCAATAATATGGGAATAAAACAAAAACAAACCAAAATAAAAATAAAATACTAGTTCTCCACTCAAAATAATTGATGAAGTAAGGACTGTTCTAGGAACCCTCTGTTTCATAGCTCACTACATTCCATTAGCAGCCACATATGCAAAGAAAACAAGAGGCTGCTTACTATAATCTAGTCACTGTGCTAGAGTCTTGGACCATCACTGACTTGTTCAAATTTTAGAATGGCTTTTCCGTGGAAGCCTTATTTCTGTGGTATAGGTAATGGGATGATTTGTGTGAGAATGCTGCCATAGGCTCATATATTTAAATGCTTGGTCCCTAAGTGATGGACCAGTTTTGTGAAGTATCAGCAGGCGTGGCCTTATTGGATGAAGTGTCATTGGGGGTGGGAGGTTTCAAAAGGCCTGGCAATTCCCTGTTAGCTCCCTCTATTTCTTCCTGGCTGATGTTCTCATCAGGTAAGCTCTTAGCTATAGTTCCAATGCCTTGCCTTCCCACTAGCTACCAGACATGTTGGTTGACAGGGCAAATGGAGCCATGAGCCCCAAATTAAGTGCTTTTTTAAGTTACCTTGATCATGATGTCTCCTCTTAGCAAAAGAAAAGTATCTATGATAGGTGAAAAAGCAGACTTCAAGATTGGATAACTTACTTAAGGCAAGTTGTCAACATCAATTTTGTTATTCTAACAAGTATTTATTAGTACCTGTATCACTGTATGATTGTAGTGTCACATAATGTACCATGCAACTTGCCTGCTTCCTCAGGGTAGACCCACCCTGCAAATTTGGGAATGTCACAATTGACTTCCTGTGGCCAGAAGAATTTGGCTGGAAGGTCATTGAATTAGCACCTACATAATGCTCTTAGACTCTTTCCTTACTTACACCCTTCTGCTGCTTCTGCCATACGAAAGTTGTATATATGATGGAGGCCACTCTCCATTACCACATAGTGGATTCCAGAAGGAGAAGACAAGTGAACAGACACAAGGCCATATGTCTCTTATTGTTCTTATTAGCTGCTTTGTTTGATCTTCTTTTTCTTTAAAATTTAAATCATCATATATTAATTGTACAAAGAAGTTTCATTATGACATTTCCATATATACACATGGCATACTAAAGTCATTTTCTTCATTATTCTTTATCTCCCATTCCCATTTTCCAGTCCACTGCCCTCCCGTACCCCAAATATCTTCCCTTTTAGTTCCAGGTCCTTCTCTCCTCCCAGCTTTTATACAAGAAAATAACAACAACAAACAACCTGGGGTATTTGTCTGGCTTATTTTACTTAACACAATGATCTCTAGTACCACCAATTTTCCTGCAAATGCCATAATTCCATTCTTCTTAACAGGTGAATAAAATTCTATTGCATATATATACACCATATTTTCTTTATCCACTAACCCGTTGGTGGACACCTGGATTGCCTTTTTAAGTTACCTACCCCTCCTGGAACATTGTCTTTCTTGAGGGAAGCTAGGTAGTTGTGTCTCTGCACACCCAGAACTTATTATGAATAGATGGTTCATGTGTGGTTATTTAAGCTCAAAAGATTAAATGTTACTTGAACAAAGGCAGATTCAATTATGATATATAAAATTGGATTATTTGGGTAACATACGGTTTTGTTAATAGAAGTCTGTTTTAGAGTCTGTGACTGTAATTTAGTTCTGTTTGCTTAAAGTATTTTAAAAAATTGAATCATGCCTGGTAAAACAAGTTTCAACCAGGAAATCTGACTATAAAATGAAAACCCAAACTTTTTCTTCATGCTATTCTTCATCACTTTGTGTTTTATAAGTTGTTATGTGTGGTATTAGTCAGCTTTCCATCACTGTAACAAAACACTTGGGACAAACATCTGATACTGAGAAAAGGATGACGGGTTTGTGGATTCAGAGCTTTCCATCCATGCTTAGTTGGCTGGGGTGCTACAGGCCTGTGGCAAGGTTAAATGTGATGGGGAACATATGTTGACGGAAAATGCTCACTTCACTGCAGTTGAGAGGCAGAGAGGTTGGGGAGGGCAGGGATGGAAAGGAGAGGAGAGTAAATGGGGATGGGGAGAGTGTACAAGCAGGGTCAGTTACCCTTTAAGGCATGATCTTACTCAACTAAGTACCTTCTTCTAGATTTCTCCTATTAAAGATTCCCACTTCTCCAGTGACAAAGATTTTGAAGGCTACTGCACAACAATTCTAACATGTCCCTCAATACACAGAGGGACATAGTATGCAATATTAGGCACAGTATACCCCCTACAATGTATATTAGAAATGACCTCCTATCAGCATTGGCAGAGCTGTGTGGCATGGATATGTGGCATTCAGTTTTGTGCATGTTCTGTAATTTGTATAATTAGTCACTTTCATTAGAAATTTGGGTTGTTTTCTGGCCTTTGCTATTACAAACAATGCTGTTCATGAATATGATCAAATATCTGTTGCTTAAATCCCTAAAGGTGGAATTACTAGGTCAGGAGTTACATGCTCTCACAGTAATTGTTTTTACTTTTTCATTCTGGCACATTCCCCAAGCACTAATATAGAAAGAAATAATTGCTACTCACTTATTTCCATAGGACACTATATGTATCTGTATCTGTATCTGTATCTGTATCTGTATATGTATATGTATATATGTGTGTGTGCATGTGTGTGTGTATTTGTTTCAAATATGTATTCTTTAAAGAAATAAAATGTCCCAGATACTTTTTCTCAAACATCTTGTCAAAAACACTCATCCTTCTATGTATACCATTAGTATATATGTACATATATGAATATATATGCATACATATATGTATACATATACATTATACATATATTTGCATGTGTGTTTGAGTGCTTATGACATTTCTACCAGCAACATATAATAGTTTGTAGGTCTCATACATTGAAATAAATATGATAGCATATTATTTGACTACTTTTTCTGCTCAACATTTTGTGGTTAAATTTAGCTCTGCAGGTGCATGACAGTCGGTTATTTTAGCCATTTTAACTTTTGTTGCATTTAAGCCTTATAAAGTCAACAATGCCAAGTTGAAGGGTCATTGGGCTTTTTAGTTATACTATATGCCTTTGTCTGTGTCATCTTGTACATGCATACTATGTATGTGTACATTTAGACACACATAATAGCAGGGCATTGAACTGGAAACTGATTCTGAGAGGATGTGCACATCTGTAGCTTGCTAAATTGTTCTACCATGTGCTTATGGAATTTATATCTTCTATATCCCATGAACAGATACCTTTGTGTTATATCCTTGCCAGTACTTTGTGTTATAATACTTAAAAATCAACCTAGCAATTAACCTGGTATGAAGGGACACCTCACCATTTTAGTTCTATCATCTCTACAAGTGTTTATTGACCATTTATGTTTTCTCCTCCACAAATTGCCTGTTCATAGCCTTCTTCACCTTTCTATTGGAATCTTTGTTTCTTGTTGAGTTTTTAATTGAATTTTTATAATCATAAAATTAGATTACTCAAATTTATAAGAAATAATGCAGAAAATACCCCCCAATTACAATCAGTAACAACAATTGCAAAAATTATAGTATAAGATTTTAACTAGAATATCAACATCAACATAATCCATCTCTCTTTCCATGGCACTGATGTGTGATGGTGGGGGGAAGTATACAAACTTAGGTATACATGGAATTATTGACTCTGTTTCTTGTATAGCTGCACATCTCTGCTGATTTTAAATTTCTTTTCAAGTCTATTTGGCTATTATATATTTCTTGACAATTAGAAATTTTATCTGATTGTTGTCTTAATGTTCCAGAAAATTATTTTCAGCTCAAGGGTCTGTCATCCCTAGCTTGTAGTGTCCTCAAGACTCATATACAATAACACAGTGTCCCTCATCCATGATTTAAGGAGTCATCTGTTAGATGAGAATGGTTTCAGTGGATCAGGATCAGACAAAGCTTATTTTAAACCCCCTCTTCACTGTGCAACAGGTGGCCTACCCTCTTTGTGCTGTGGTTTATATATAATTGGATTATTATGTGTATAGTAAGCATTTATCCTTTGTTCTTGTCCCCAGCTCCTTGAAGTATGTAAGATCATCATGCCTGTTTTACAGGTGACAAGCAGAAAAATTTAGGGGACTTCCTCCAGTGCCTCACTGTTGACACATGATGATGCAAGTAGGTGTTGAACCCAGGCAGTGTAGCATTAGAGGCCATCAGTACCTATTTGTGAGGATTAAAGGCGAAACTGCACAAAGTTCTCAGCAGAGTGCTTGGGACATGGTGAATTCTCTGCAGGAAGTGCAGCTGTATGTTCTTTTTAATGGTTCTACATGAACCTTCCTTGGGTTCAGCCACAGTGCTGTTGGATTGGGCTCATGACACTTCTCTCTGCTTGGCACCCTGTGCTTCATGATGAAACATGTGTAATAACAAGGCTGATTTTGGTCTCCTCCCTGGGTGGAATGCTGTTTTTCCATGCAGCCAAGGGAAGTATGCAAGCCTGGAAAGCTTCTATTCTTGGCTTATGTCTGTCTCTTAGGGAAATAACTTTTTAAAGGTGCCTTTTCTGTCTTTCCAGAAGGAAGAGTTTCATGAGAAGGAAACCCTGTTCAAACAGTGAAACTGATCCTTCTGTAAAAGGGACAAAGCATGTAAGGACATTGTCATTGCACCTTCCAGTTTAGTGAACTTTTTGTGTATCTGTGGGGACATTGTGGGAATTAAAGTTGAGAAGCCAGCAGGGCAACAATATAACCACCATGTGCCCATTCATCTGTATATCTATCATCCTTTAACCATCCATCTCATTATCCATCTATCTACCTTCAGATAATGTTTCTTGAAAACATGTTATGTTCCAGGCAGTCATATAGCTAAGTGTTCTTTGTGAATGCCTGAAGAACTTACTGTTAGTAGACGATCTTTGAAGGTTTACAGGAAGAAGTGGCACTTACTCTGGCTAGAAGGACTATGTACACAGTAGAACTGTTAGAGCTAGTTGTTTGGTGAGGAGGTAGACTGTGTATAAATGCTTTTTCATATGCATGTATGTTTACAGGTAAGTGCACTTAAAGGAAAAGTCTCTGAATTAGATGCGGGTGATGGAGGAGTGGTAGTCATGGGAATCTTGGAAAGCTGTATTTCTAGAAAAATCCCACATAACTTTGGTGGTCACATGTTGGGGAACCATGGTTAAAGGCCCGAGCTTCCCAGTCAGTTGTAAATGTCTCACAGATGTACTGAGGCTCTCACTTGTCAGGCTGGCCAACAACCCCAGTGTCACCTACTTCTAGCAGTGAGTAGTACATCCGCATGTTCTACCAGCACTATTTTCAATATGGGCCATGAAAGAAGGCAGATGTAATAGCATGAAGCCAATGTAAATTATTAGGTAGAGATGCTGTCCAGTCAGTTTTGCTTTCTAGAATGCTCCGATGTCACAGCATTTAATTTATGCTGATGGGAGAGACACTTGGAGGAAATTTGGGCTATAAGGAGGCTAAAGCCTATTCATGGGAAACACAGGGGGTCTGAGCTCTTGTTGTCATGGTGGTGATGGTGACTGGAGAGGAGGAGACAACCCTGCCAGAGTGAGAGGGCAGAGCTGAGAGGCCCAGCAGAAGAAGCTGGGCTGGGCTGGGGTAGGGTGGGTAAAGACTTCAGCATAAGATGAAACAGGGACTTCTGAAGTGTCCAGATTGTGAGCCTGTGATGGTCTTTTAATGACAGTGAGGAGCCCTTGAGCACGAGCCATTCAAGTGGACATTATTCCTGAATCAAAACTTTTGCCATCTGCTCATCTCTAAAATGTGGAAGCAGAGAGAACTTATTTCCTGATGAGACTGGTAAAGAGAAGAGAAATGCTCATATAGTGAGAGCTGGACATATGTTCTTCCCTCCACGCTGCATTTGTCTAGAGTGCTCAGCTCAGTCCTGGAGGATGAAAGGAAGGAGAAAGGAGGGAGAATTATAGAGACAAAATACTGAAGAACTTTCTTAGACTTTGCAGTCTTGGAATGGTCCCCATGGCTGTCTTGCCTCTCCAGATTTTCTGCTTCACAGTCAAAATCAAGGCTTGACTCTTCAAGGATATCTTCATGACCCAGACACAGACCCAAATTGTGAATTGAATCCACTTTCCTTAGCATCATTTGAGGTCTCATTCCTAAGAAACTGAGTTTGGGATAATGGTCCTCAAACAGGGTACATAGTGGTTTCTACAACATAGATTCCAGAGAACTTTAAAATACACTGGCACCTGGTCCTGCTCTAAAAAGACTGGGATGCAGCTGGTCCAGAGTGTCTGGACATCATGAATTTTTAATGTCTTTCCCAGATGATGCTACTGTATATCCATATAAAACCCCCAAAGCTGGCCAATTCCCTTCCACCTAGATGTGTACATGCATTTTTCTGTATCACTACTACTTACATGGTTGCTTATTGCTCTTGGGCAAAAGGGTACTTGTGGTGGAATGGAGATTAAGTGTGCAATGAAAAGTTTCTATACCCCATAAACCTCTGTGCCAATGCAACAATCCAAATCAGACCAAATCAAACCAAACTGGAAAAAGCCCACATTTAATGGATGCAATACTCCTGGATGATCTTCCAGTCCCCCAGAGAGGAGACGGGAAATGGAGACTGGAAAAACCACTATTCTGTTTCCTGGGAGGCTGTTTAAATACCCTGTGGGAGTGGTCTTGAGCATCTCTGGGGGAAGGATCATCATTTGGAGGGATTTCGGAGATGTAGTAGGGTTTGGAGAGATAGGGGAGGGGGCTTAGGTGGAACTTCCACCATAGCATTGCAGACTCTTGGGGTATATGTATGCCAGGGGTTGTGGTAAAACTTCCACCATAACAGGCAATAAACATGAGTTCCAGGATGAGGGACCCTGGGAAGTTTGTGTGACTTGCTGTTGCATTATTCTTGTTGAAAAGAACCACCTTTCTCTCTGAAGAGAGTTTCAGTGAACCCTGAACTGATGATGCTGAGACAGAATGAAGGTCTGCACACAAAGCCCCTGAGGAGTTGTATTCCATAGTCACGGATCTAAACAATTCAAGTACCACGCATAACTGCTTCTATCACTCATTAACTGTGTAGTTTTGGGTAAGTTTCACCCTCTCTGAACCTTGGTTTTATAACAACAAAAAAGAGGAACTATCATCTGCTCCTCCACAGTGACTATTATGAGAGAAGAAATTACATGAAAAGTGCTCAAACATTTTTGTTGATACAGATGAACTCATATCAGCATTGTGGCTGTGGATGTCAAGACTATGTTCTATCAGTTTCTTTAGGTCTTGGGTGTGGTTTTCTGTAGGACTGGGCCTTGAATTCAATGTGGCATATGGCCATCACCTAGTTGAATGTATAATGTCACAGTCCTAGATGAGAAGTAAGGTAATTAATTAATTAATTAATTGGTTTTTCGAGACAGGGTTTCTCTGTGTAGCTTTGTAAAGTAGGCTGGCCTCCCATGTGCTGGGATTAATGGCATGCCCGGCTCAAGGTTATTAATTTATATCAGTCATTTTTCTCATGGCTGTGACAAATGACCTGACAGAAGCAATGTAATGGAGGAAAAGTTGTTTTGGCACATGGTTTCAGAGGGATTTTAGTCAACCGCTGTAGGCATGGCATGGTGCTTTCTGTGTTGTAGGAAGGGGTATGAGATAGGGAGTTGTTCACATCACAGCAGGCATTATGTGGAGAAAGAACTGAAGGTGGTTGGGTAGAAACTTTAAAGGCCAGTTTCCATAATGTACTTCTGCTAGCTGTATTTGTATCCTGCCTTCCTACAGGTTCCACAACCTTCAAATTAGCTCCATATATTTGGGACCAAACATGCAAACCATGAGGCTGTTGGGGGACATTTTAGATTACAATCATAATGTAAACACAACAAGTTTACGGCAAGGTTGCATCTCATCACAATCACCAGAAGAGCTTGTAACACTCATACTTAGGCCATGCCCCCAACCAATGGAAGCAGAATGGCTGTGGGTGGACCCCGTTCTCAATCTATTAATAATTTTTATAGTAACCTAGGGTATTTTTTTTATTGTGAGTCTAACCTTTAATGGCTAAGCCATCTCTCCAGCCCATCACAGGGGTCTGCAATAAGTATCTGTGTTTGAAAACACTTCAGCTGAGTTAAGTGTGGTGGCTCATGCCTTTAACTCCAGCACTCAGGAAGCAGAGCCAGACATGTCTTAAGTTTGAAGCTAGCTTGGTCTACAAAGCAAGTTCCAGGACAGCCAGGGATACTCAGAGAAACCCTTTTGTGAAAAAAAAAAAAAAAAAAAACAAACCAACCACCACATAGACAAAAATTCTACACAAGCACTTCATCTTCCTAAACATTTCTTCAATATCTACTGGAGTACAGGCCTTTGTGAATGTTTTTAATGTGACCACATTGTGTGTGTGTGTGTGTGTGTGTGTGTGTGTGTGTGTGTGTGTGCGTGTGTGGTCTGCCTGGCTGGCTCTGATCTCTGTCTCTATCTCTCAAACAATATATTAAATGTCAGGTTTCTTTTTTTGAATCTTGGTTACTAGAGATCCTTGGCTGCTTTCATTTTACAAATAAGGCCTTGAAGGTGGGAGCACATTGTCCAGGGTCACAGAGCAAACTGGAGAACACAGCTCCCTTCTCTTCCTATGGTGTCCATTTTCCTGCCATCCAGCCCTAGAGAGGAAGGGTACAGAGTGGCCAAGTTGACAGATGGTCCTTTCTCTTCTCCTGATTTCTGATTATTAGTTCTTTACTCCCTGCCTATCCTTTCCCATCTGGCCTTAGGACAAAGCAGCAGTGTAGAAGAGCTGAGTCCAGGTGTCCAAGCAGGGAAACTGAGTTCCAGAGATGGGAACAGCTCTGACTGACCATCACAGAGTCAGTTTTTGAGCAGCCTAGAAGAGCCACGCTTGAGATTCCCAAACCAGGTTGCTCCCCACCCCCACACTGCCACCTCTTTCCTTATCCGCTGTTGTTTTTCATTCCTATTCTTCAAGAGTCTCCTCATTGTCCTTGGTCCCGTATATTTCCTGCTTAGATACAAGTGTATCATAGCTCAATAGTAAAGCCCTATCACCCAAACACCAGAGAATGAGGTTTTCAGGTGCTGAAGATGGGGGTGGATGAAGGTAAGGGTCTCTCAAAGGTCACTAGCAAGATCTGGCCAAGACAAGCTTCGAGTCAGATTGGCTTGTGCGCCTCAGCAAGCTCCCTTATTTGTTCAGCTGACACATCTCCTTTCTGCTACATCTGGAACTGGATGCAGGGAGTGGATGGTTGGTTAGTTGACCTACCTATGGTGAATCAAGAGAATCTGAAGGGCATTTCAGCAATTAATAAGTTGGCCCAAGTGCTGGCACCTTGAAGACTGACACTGGGTAAAGGAAACACAGGGGCTTTAGAGACAGAAGGTGGAGCCAGCATGATGAGTAGACTACAAGTCAGTTGCCTTATTTATTCACTGCTTCATTCATTTAGTTATTGTGGCCTAATAATGTATTACGTAGGTAATTCAGCCTCTCATTTATTCAGCCCTAACCCTAACTGTAATGGTAACATTTCTGAGGCACTTGCCTTCAGTGTTATCCACAGTGGTTCCAGTGTCCTGGAGCTCTACATTTCTGATGTAAGAGAGAGGTGATGCAGCTAGGGCTTGGAAAGGGAAGGGAGTGGAGAGAAAAGGGCAGGGGTGGCAGAATCTCACCATTCAGACTAGTGAATAGTGAATCCACAAAAGAGTGTTCTAGATTTGTCTATGAGAGAAGTCCAAGCCCTCCTATATTCCATTTCAGGAGATAGGTAAACATGTGTCATTGACTAGAAAAGAGATTCTACAATATGTAGGATTATTATGGAACCTCTAGCGACTGAGTTTTCCTGGAAACATAGGGTCTTTCTGAGACTTCAGTTCTTTTCCAAGATCCTCTGATGGTCAGAGCACCATGTCTGCTCTTAGGACCCTCCTGGCCCCCTGCATGCCATTCACAATAAGACTGAAACTGGGCAGCCCTCACCAGTATTGTATGTGTAAATAATGGGGATGCTAAGGCTTGGGTTCCAGCCTGTAGACACCTGCAAGCTAAAATTACTACATTTTCCTTCAGTGTGGCTAGTGGGCCTCACAGTTTATGAGAGCTCTCTATTAATGTACTTTTGTGATCTGCCATTTACTTGATGTGTGATAACCTTCCCATCAGCCTCTAAAGTTTTTCATGAAGTGATATGGTCTGATTCCTGTCTGTCTCCTACAGACAGCCCAAGACCTGACATGTATTAGACACTTGATAAATATTTGATTGAACACTAGGTTCCTAGGACTACCTTGACTCTTACGCAAGTAACACTAATAATATTTATTTGAAAATTGTTCCTGTTGGAACTTATGAAGGGTTTACTCTTTGACAGTCTCCAGTTTAAGCTCTCTCTCTCTCTCTCTCTCTCTCTCTCTCTCTCTCTCTCTCTCTGTGTGTGTGTGTGTGTGTGTGTGTGTGTGTTCGCACACACACACATGCGCAACATTCTAGTTATTCTTTGTAGGAACTACACAGTGTAGATTCTCTGGTGGAGGAGGGAAGAATGCATTCAGGTCTGGTGGATGCAGTTGACCTTGAAGATCCTGCTTGTCAACTTCTGAAGAAGGTTGGAGAAGAAGTACATTCTCCTCCATTAAGCATGTTGTGCTTCTACAGGGTCTTGCTTTGAGACCCTTGGCTTGAGAATTCTCAGCTTTCTTTTCCTCACTTCATAGAAAATTCTAGAAGATGTCCTACATGATTCTCATGTATGGCTTCCTATTAGTTCCTGACACATGTCCCAACTGAAATGTTAGACCTGAGGTACCCAGTCTGCTGGGGAGCAGGGTTCCATTTAGTCTGGATATAAAAAGCTGCATTTGTGTGTACCCATGTAGATGCACTCATGGGTATATGTGATTGGCAAGTTGTGTATGAATACCTTGCAGGTCAATGTGTGGAAGGTTTAGTCTTTCAGACATAAGGACAACGTCACAGGAAGTTCTTTACAAAGTCATACCTCCTTCAAGCAGTTTTAGGGTCTGGAAAAAGGCTCAGCAGTTTGGAGCCCATGCTGCTCTTGAAAAGCGGCAGAGTTTGGTTCCCAGCACCCACACCAGGCAGCTCACAACCATCCATGACTATCTCTGGGGGATTCTGATGTCTTTTCTGGCCTCTGCAGGCACCACATATATGTGCACCTCCCCCACCTCTATAATTAGAAATAAAGATATAAAAACAGTTTTCATTCTCTGGTCAAGTAAGTGATGGATCTAATTGTAAGTCATATATATTGGGGGCCATGGTGAGACTCGGGAGATCATGTGATTTTCTTGCTCACAGAGAAGAGCCTACTATTCCAACCCAAACCTATTTAGAATAAAATCCTTAAACTTTCCCTCTGTGCAATAAATAATATCATGGCTCCCCAGGGTCCCCAGTTATGTGCACCAAGAGTCTCATCTCTAAACCTATTCTCTGAAATTTCTCTCCCCCTAATGGGCTTATTAATGGAGAACCTTTTTCTCACATCACATAAAAAATTTGGAATGTGGAATTCAGTGCTACCCCAAAACGTCTTACTGGTTTCTCTGCTTCCTACTGCCTCATACTTTATGCTAAAGTTTATGAGTCTGTAATTTCCTGGAAGTTTATATAGCATGAAAGAAGGGGATGTGATAAAATATGCAGTTTAATTGTAAAAACCACGTACTAATCTCACTAATGTGCTAGATTAGACTGTAATTCTAGAAGCTGCAAGGTGGTTAAACTGATTTAGAGCAAATTGTCCCCTAAGTCTCTTTGTCTGTGCCCATATTTTATGCCACCTAGACCTAATAATTTACTTTATTTAGGTTATTGATTTAGAGTCCAAGAATAATAATGTCACATTGGGCTGTATGTTATTTAGAATAATCTCCTCTCACGCTGAGCTGTGTGAGCCTCCAAGACAAATCCGGCTCATGGCAGTGTCCCTGCCAGAGGGTTCAATTTGCTCTAAGACCACAAACATCTCATTTCAGAGTCATAAGCCAGTGGCCCTGGCTGGCTCCTGTAGTAGTGTTCAGGAATCAAACATTGAGAGGAAGGGCCACTTTAGCTGACTGTCACCCAATGTCCTCAAATGGGATCCCAGGCTCTGAGGATATGGTACCAGTTCAAAACTTTGGGCAAACTCTCATGTCACACTACATCTTTGAGCTGAGGTTGGCTATGTAATATGACACTAATTAAGTCTATCTCACACACTGGGTAAGGAGCCAGTAATGTGGTATACCAGGTTCAGGGTCCTTAGCAGCTCCCAATGATGGGAACTTCAGAGAAGAGGAGAGACTTCCAAAGTATTTTCTAATAACATTTTTTTGAGCTGTAAAGCATTTGGTTGTCCTGAGAGGTGTGTGGGGGGAACCACCAATACTACTACTGGATATTTGGGCTTAGCTATGCCTCCTCCCCTAAAATAATGGTAACATATTTCTGGCCAAGGAAGTGATAACGCTGTTCAAGAGGTTAAAAGAGCCTCCTTCCCCCACCCAACAAGAATAGAGATTGAAGATTCTGAGTGGCTCTGTAGAGTACAGCTGTCCAGAGTTTGGACTCCATCCTCAAAGCAGCAGGGAAGGACTCAAGCAAAAACTTGATGGTGATGGACTGAGGATTTGAACTGATGTTCTAATGCTTGCACAGCAAGCACTCTTATCCATTGAGCCATTGCCCCATTCCATAACTTGTTTGTTCTTCCTCAAGCGTCTATTGGTTTTGTTTTGGTGTGTGAACATTGAGAATCACCATGCCCTTACTTGGTGTAAACTATGCTGCTATTTCTTTTGGTGGCCCACAGAGAAGTAATCTCTGCCTGTCCACCAGGGGCTTTTAATTTTCAGACTTGGAAGCTCAGTGGGACAGAAAAGGAAGTCACGTCACATGGCTATTTTCTGCAGAAAAAGCCTTTCTCAGTGGCAGCCTTTTTTGGTTGTTCCTTCTGGTCTGACTTCTGCTCCAGAGCTGGCATGGATCCCTTAGATTGAAGCTGTTCAGGCTAACAGGCAAACTGGACCATTCAGGAAAGCTGAGATCTCTAGGCCCACATGATGGACTAGCAGTTCTCCCTGAATGGACCTGGACTTGTGCTGTGTAAGTAGGGTCATGGGATTTCTGCTTTAGTTCTTTCTAGGAGCAAATGCAAATGTCCCCTTCACACATCAAAATCTTGCTCCCATAATGTTCAAGAGGAATTTCTCTAAGTAACTGAGAACAGAATCCAGACTCCTGACTACCATTCTGAAGATCTTCCTTTGGACTAAACCTAGCCACTTCTTTAGTTTTCTCACAAGCCTTTCATTTTGTTTACTGTTCTACAATCACATCAACCTTCTTGCTGCCTCATCGCAAAGATTATTCATACCTCAGGACATTTGAACACTCTCCACCTCTTCCTGGAGTGCTTCACCCCAGACTTCACTCAAATCCCTTTCTCATCACTCTTGTTTGAACTCATGTGTTGTGTCTTTGCAGAGGGTTTCTTCATTTAAACAAAACTTGTTTACTCGTTCAGCACACCCCCATGGGCTCCCTGCACTCCTTCCATCTGTCCTTCTTCCCTTCTTGCCTTCCTTTTTTTCTTTCTTCCTCCTCTTTCTTCTTGTACAATAGTCTGAAGTCATGTATTTGTTGAAACACCTATTCTTTTTTTCCATTGCGGGCTCCAGGAGCCTGGGACCCAGGTTGCTTTGTTTTCACTGTGGTGTCCAGAACCTTGGACAGTGCCCAGAACAACAAAAAAAAAAAGGTTGAGTAGGTGAAAGAGGATCAACATCACTCTCCTTGGAAGCAGAGAAGTGGAGTTCACGTGTGGGATTTTCCAACTTTCTGTTCTTCTGCTTTGATTTTAAGTCATCAGGGATTGTGTCCTACCCTCCTGTGGGGGCATTTGCTCATTTTCACCCTCAGTATAATTGTTCATTTTTATGTCTAGCCAGAGACTTCTTGTCTCCCAGATAGACAGTTATAACAGTCATCTATGTTCCACAGGGTTCTGTGGCTTCCAATAGACAGACACCCAGCTCAATGAAGAGAGACAGAGAAATGGACTTACTGAAAGGATGTTGAATTCCTCCTGGAATCCAAGGATATCGATGTGGCTTCACCATAGTAACAGATGTTCCAGGCTTCCAAATGTACATTCTATAAACCAGTTGTTCTCTCTGTTTCATCCCATACTCTTTCCTTCCCTACTCCTCCCCTTCTATCTTTTCTTCTATTCCTTTCTCTACCTAACTTTGCATCTCACTTCCACACAATTCCTCCTATGCTCACTGCCCTTTAGGGCTAAGATCCTGTGTGGAGTTCCCTAGCTCTCTTGTGTGCAAAGAATTAAGATATTCTCTTCTCAGGAAATTACCTCAGTACAGAAAGCTTTGGAAAAGTTGTAGGGCTACACAGGAGCTTGAACAGAACATGGATGGAGTGTAGGGATTCCCATAGCTGGAAGGGCTACTATGCTTTACCTCATGTTCAGAAGGAAAATGAACCTATGACTGACCACACTTGTCATAGTTTTGCATTCATTGTACATAAGAGAGAAATAGCGTTTGGTCAGCAACTGTGAGATTATATTTGGGCTGAAATGTGCCACTCTACTTCTGGAATCATCTTTGGAGCCTGGATAAAAGTGAATCAATATTCTTATTGGTTTGGGTTTTATGGTGAGGTATAATAGGACCCTATGGAATCAAGAAAGGATTTAGAAGAATGCACTGGTCACTTATAAAAGATCAAAAATAACTTGGATGAGGAAGTCATGAGTCTGTCTATGGACTGAATGGGTACCCAACCAGAAATGTGCCCCAGCTTCTTCTCTTTCCTATGAAACTAGTCACTGCAATACTGTGTTGATACCCATATCTTGAAGGGGCAGGAAATGACTCATGTCTCTCTTATTCTGAGCTCTACATGAATACATCTTATTGATGAGGCTTTATTTGCTTTCAAAACACTTACTGTTAAGGGCATTATATAGTTTTAGCTTCTTGAGTTTGTAATGCAGTAAAGCATGTAGTGCAGAGACAATTTTCAAGTACCATTTGATCCTTAATCTCCATAGCTACCAACTGTCAGTTGGTAACATGCCCACATTGACATGAATACAAATGTTCTTCTTGTGAGTTAATTTTACTGTTATCTTGTGAGAATTTTTCTTTTGTAATATTTTTAAATTTTTATTTTATGTATATTTGCTTTTTGTATGAGTGTATATCTGTATACTACATGCATGCAGTGTTCATGGAGGCTGGAGAAGGGCATCAGATCTTCTGGAACCGGTTAAACATGTGAGTACTATCCCCCCCATGTCTGTTAAGGAAGTATTTTGCTGTATCTGGCTCCTTTTGTTTAGTCACATGCTTTTGATAAGATACTGTAGCTTTACAGAGGAAGTGGTCCAGGGCCTGCTTAGCAAAATAAAAGTGGTTACAGTATATTTTATAGCATAAGTATGGCCATTTCACTGAGCCCAGTGTGGACTATATGCCTCCACTAACTCTGTGGGAATACATGTCATGGTACATGTATGGAGGTTAGAGAACAGCTTCATGTAGTTGCTTTTCTTATTGTATCTTTATTATGGGTTCTGGGGTATCAAACTCCTTGTGGGTTATGTGGCTGGCCTAGTAACCATCTTAGTGGGGATGAAGTGAATACTGCTCTATTGCTTTGAAAACCTAAAATGTCAGCTAATTTTCTCTCTACTGTAACAAAAAATATAACAGGAGCAATGTAAAGGAGTAGGTGGTTTAAATAAGAATGTCCCCCTTAGGCTCATTTTATTTGAATACTTAGTCACCATGGAATGGCGCTGTTTGAGGATTAGGAATTGTGATGTTGCTGGAGAAGGTGTGTTCCTGTTGGAGAAGGTGTGCTGCTGGGGGTGGTCTTTAAAGTTTCAAAAGCCCAAACCAGGCAAGTGCTGCTCCCTCTGCCTGTGGATTAGGATGAAAAGTTCTCAGTCACTTCTCCAGCATCCTGCCTTCCTACCTGCTGCCATGTTCTCTGCCATGCTGACAATGGAATAATCATCTGAAACTGTAAGCAAGCCCCTAATTAAATGCATTATTTTGTAAGAGTTGCTTTGATAATAGCATCTCTGGACAGCAATGGAATAGTAACAAAGATAGGAGGGTAGGCTTACTGTGACCCTTATTCTCAATACAGCATGGCAATGAAGGTATGGAGGCCTTCATGGTTGCAGAAGTGTGTGATACATCAGTAAGTAGAGATTTAAGACTGAAACTAGAAGCTGATGTTTCCTTTGAGGTACAATGCCAGTTACCTGCATCTGTTAACTAAATATGTCTAGAGTTTCCACAACCTTTCAGAAGGGCAGTGCTATCACATGGGGACCAATTGTTCAAACACATGAGCCTGTGGAGGACATTTCAGGCTCATGAACCACAGGTGCATGACCATATAAGATGAAAAATGGATTTAGTCTAGTGTTACAGGCCACATAGTTCTTATAATTGTGGTGGTTTGAAAGAAAATGGCCCCCAAGGGGAATGGCACTATTACGTATGGCTTTGTTGGAGGTGATGTGGCCTTGTTGGAGTAAGTGTGTTACCATGGGTGTGGGTTTTGTCTGTTTTGCACTATACCCATCCTGGCCACTTTTAGCATCAGGACTTCACTTTGCATTCTGTCTCCAGTTACAAATTGAGAGAACCTGAATATTGATCCTTCCAGTCTTTTCATTCATTAGATGGGGTATTGTTGGTTCTAACAGGGTTAGTGAGGTTAATGTCTTGAAGCACATTAAATAATCGGTGTATGATTTGGGTACCATGTGCATAACTAGAAGTTGAATCTAGATTGTGGAAAAATTGCCCTGACTTGACTGTTCCCACTTGAGAAAGCCTTACCCAATTCCATCTTCCCTAGTCATACAAAACTATATAAGAACCCTCTTTCCCACTGTCTTCAAAGCACAGCATTGTGCTCCTTGTTGTTCATCTATTTAAGCACTGAGGCTGGTATTATTTAACAGGATAGTTTAGTTTTGAGTTGAGGTCTTAGCTGAAATCTTATCTCTGCCACTTCCTAACTGACCTCTTGGACACGTCTTTCTGAACCTGAGTTTCCTCATATGTAAAATTGGAATGCTATCAATGGTACCAACATCATAGGTTCTTGTGAGAGATAGAGACATGTATGCATGGATTTGGGACACAGGTTTTTATTCTGGTAGTTTTTAGAGAATTTTATGATTTATCTGGAACTGATATAGATCAGTGCTTAAGCAAATAAGTGAATGGATTTTTTAAATTGCTTCCTGGGCCAGGTACACACTAGGTGACGAATATAAAAGGTCTTGGTGGAGTATCTCTGTTGGGGATAGTCTTTAAGGGGGTCTCTGTCTTGCCTTCTGTGCCCTACTCTCCTGGTGCCACCTGCTATGTATAGCTTGGTCCCTATCTTGCTGTTTCCTTCAGGTCCTCTGGCGGTAGCCCTGTGTTTGCAGACACCAGGAGGCAGGTGGCCTGGGGTGCACACCCACATAATTCGGCCTTGCTTTGGATGCATGTATATATTTTAGAAATGTTTCTCTTAATCATATCTTGAATTAATGCAGGCCTCGTTCATTCCCAGCTCTCATTACCCTCTTAATTAACTCGGCACAGATGGAAAAAGTCGGAATTGCTCTAGCCGAGTTGTTCTGCTAGGTTTAAAATGAGATGGCAGATGGGAGGACGAGGTGGAGCGGGCCGGCTCAGAGGGAGGAGATGAGTTTTCAAGCTGTCACCGGAGCGTCAACAAACGCTCCATCTGTTGGTGGTGAGGCCTGGCTGAGGCTTCATGTGAGGGGCTGGTGTGTACAGGGCCAGTGTAGGCTAAGCCTTACAGACCCTGGTCATCACAAATATCCTCAGGATGTGTCCCCAAACACTGGGAAGGGCACTAGGAGTTCTGGGGCCCTAATGTGACTGCAGACCTCTGCCCAGGACCATGATGGAGCTATTTGGGCCACACCTTGTTATGTGGGAACCAATGTAGGGTTATGTTTCCTTTCTTCTGTAAAGGTCTTGAGTGACTTTTACATCATCATTCTGTCAGATGAGTTTTCTAAAAATGCATGCTGATTTGCTGTTTGAAACTTGTCACTGATTCTGGTTCTTCATGTCATCAATGTAAGTTCTGGCCCTGCCACATCTGTCTCCATCTTGCTGTTAATCATGCTTGTCTGCTTCAGTGGTTCTGGACCCTGATGCCTAGCTCTGGGATTCCATGCTGGAGCTTTGACTTCTTTCATCTTGTAAGACGTTCTTCCAGCTCTTATGTTTCTCCCATCCAGTTGTCTTCCAAAGGATTTTGTGAGTGGTGTGATGAATGAATCCCCAATGAAAGCTTGTAAAAACGTGTTAGACTTGTTTGGGATTGTGTCCCAACCTTCAAAGATCATAGACTCTTAATGTTGAAAGATATCTTAAGATTCTCTTATAGTTCACTGTGTTTTCTGGAGAGGGATGTTTAAACTTGGCTTGCATAACCTCACAAACAAATGACTTACTGTCTCCTAAGATGAGTTCTCAACTGGTGAAAAGGCCTAACTGTTCCACTCTTCTCTGCTGAATTGTGAGCAGACTCATTGCAATGTGTGTGAAAATAAAATATGCCACCTCTGTCATAGGTTAGTACTTTGGTGATTAGACAGTAGCCTCAGTGCTTCCTTTACCTTGCCACCCTGGGTGACATCATGAACCTTGTCTGCTCTCTGACATCCTGCCAGATGATAAAGTACTAGGGTAACTTTTTCTTATGTTCTTATAGTTTGTAAGGAAACATGTCTCAGATTTCAGAATGGAAGATCTCAGGCATTGTTGTTAGCATCTCACCCTGCTATTTAATTTACCAGGTGCTTGGCATCAATTGTGTAACTCAATCTTTCTAAGCTTTGCTTTCTCACATGTACAATGAAATTATCATTGTTATGGTTTGAATCTGCAATGTCTGTCTTAGGTTCATATTTTGAATACTGGGTCCCCAGTTGGTGTCACTGCTTTGGGAGGTTGTGGTGCCTTTCAAAGGTGGGACTTGGTCCTCAGAAGTGGATCTGAAGGCATAGCCTTGGTTCCAATGTTTTCTTCTGGTCTGCTTAGATGTGAGGAGACTATGCCACATGTTGCCACTTCTATGGACTCTGCCATGCTTTTCTGTCAAGAGGGATTGAAACCTTCTGATACAATGAATACAAATTAAATTTTCCTTCCTTAAAGTTATTTCTACAGGTATTTGGTCATAGCTATGTAAAAGTAGCTAATGTAGAAATTTAGTACCAGGAGTGAGTTATTGTTTTGATAAATGAGACCAAGTACTTCTTAGACATTTGGAACTGGACTGAGAGGTGAAAGAGGACTGGAAATTCTAGAGAAGACATAGAATGTTCTAAGTAGAGATAAATGGGTGATTCCTATAGGAGTTTGAAAGACAAAATGTCACTGAAAATGTGGACAGTACTCAGGAAGTTTCAGATGAGAACAAGGACTTTATTGTTAATGACTTGACAGATGAAGGTAAGGTCTTTATTGTTCTTGGCATGGAAGCCTTTTATTTCCCATTCTGTCCTGGAAATTTGAGTGAGACTGAACTCAACAGTAATGAACTAACTCATTTGGCAAGGGAAATCTCAACACAGCGTAACATTCAGGCTTGGATAAGGTTATTGCTAGTTGCTCTTAGCTAGGTTTACACTGAGAATCCAGAATGAAAAGGAAAAAGAAAGCCATGAAATATATGCAGTTTGTCCAGAAAAGGAGCTCATTTAAAGTTGCAAACAAAGTTGTTAAAGAAATTAGCAATATTAAGGAGAATCTGAGCACTTTGTCCTGGAATAATGGGAAGAATATGTTGAGGGCATTTCAGGAAATGGCCAGACCCTACCTATCAACATCTGTAGTGTGTTACAAAACTGAAAATGTACTTGAAATAATTTCTTTTAAAACCATAGATCATGTAGGACATTGTGCTGGATAGTTTTATGTGAACTTGATACATGCTAAAGTCATCTGAGAAGAGGGAGTCTTAATTAAGAAATACTTCCATAAAATCAGGCTGTAGGCAACCCTATAGGGCATTAAAAATGATTTATGGGGGAGGGCCCAGTCTGTTGTGGGTTATTCCATGCCAGGGCTGATAGTTCAGGGTTCTGTATAAAAGCAGACTGAGTAAGCCATAGGGAGTAAGCCAGTAAGCAGAAACCTCCTGCCTCCAGGTTCTTGCCCCATTTGAGTTCTGGTTTTGACCTACTTTGATGATGAACAGTGATGTAGAAGTGTTAATCATGGAAGCCTTTTCTACCCTAACCTGCTGTTTTTGATCATGGTGTTTCATTGCAGCAATGAGATCCTTAACTAAGACAGACACCATACTAAGAAAAAGGAAAACCTGACCTGGGAAGTGCTTTTACAGATTAGGCCATCCAGGTACACAATTGAAGCAGTAGTCCAAGGGGATCTGGCTGGCAGCAGAGCTTAATGTGAATGATTTGGTGTGGTTTTGCCAATATGTATAATACAAGAGTTATGGGGTTACACAGACTTGTACCTAATACTAAAGGAAAGTCTTGGAAGCCAGGCAGTGGGTAGCAGAGTCAGATTTCTTGTGACTTTCAAGATGAAGTGTAGATTTCAATGGAGATCTCAAGATATTGTAGATATTAGGATTGTGAGAAACCTGAGGAAAATTGTATATAAGGAATATAGTTAACTCAAGAAAGACACTTTGTAAATGTGTTATAAATGGCACTATCATAGATGTGGGGTTGCCCAAGCCTACTAGATCTGAGATGATGTCACTATGTGTCCCAGATGATAGCCAGGAAACTACAGGATTTAGTGTCATCCTTGTTAGGTTTTAGTCTTGCTTTAGACCAATCTTAGTATCTTCCTATTCTTGTGACTTAGAATGGGGATGAATATTTACTCCATTCCATTGTATGTTGGGCATATATAATCCTCCTTTTTTATCTTGTAAGGATGCACAATGAAGAGTTTGCCTGGAGCCTCAGAAGAGTCTTTGAACTTTCGATCTTTGATCATAGTTGAAACTGTTAAGACTGGAAACTCTTGAAGCTGGACTAATTATGAGTTGGCCATGAGACTTTGGGGGAAGGGATGGAATATCATGATTTGAATGTGAAACATCCTTCCCAGCCCCATGTTTTAAATGTCTGGTCCCTAGCTAGTCACACTGTTTGGGGAGGCTGTGAGAATTTTAGGAGGTAGATAGGTCAGCGGAAAGTAGGCCTTTGAAGGTTGTATCCAAATCCTGTTCTGCTACTCTCTCAACTTCAGGGTCTGCTGTGACATGAGGACCTTTATTACATCTTCCTGCATCCATGAACTCTGCCTCTCCTTTCTCACCATGCTGGAGTAAAATCCCCTGAGAATGCAGTGAAACCCTCTGAGACTATGAGACAAAATAAATCTTTCCTCCTTCAAGTTTCTGTCGTGTATTTGGTCACAATAATGTAAAGGTGGTGTATACAGACCTTTTGGCTGTGAGTATGACATTTTAGATGGGTTATCTCTGATTTTCTTACTTTTGCAGCATGGACTTGTTCCTTTCTTGTCTGACCTCCTGATTCTTCTCCCTGCCCCCATCCCTCCATCACTGACTCTAAATAATTGCACTGTATCCCAAGGTTTCCTTAAAACTCAGTTCTGACCAAGCCACCCTCTTGCTTCTGTCTTCCTGTCCTCCGCTAGTGTTTGGCTCCAGCCTTGTATGTCTCCAGCCATCATAAACCACAGTTTCCCACTTTTTGCTTGCGTCTTGAAGTTCTCCATCCATACTTTAATCCCAATCCTCTGTTATCCACATTTGCATATTTCTCTCCCAGCTGCTATCAATTAAAACTCCAACTGCTACTATAAAACCCTGTCTAGGTGTCACTTTTTCTTTTGAAGACCATTCTTTCCATCAAGATAGTTTGTCATTTTCTCTGTACTCCTTTACAGGGATGATCATTGCATGCATTCCAGAGTGTGTGACTACTCATTTTTAGTGTCTCTTCTGTGGGGGTCATAAGGCAGGAGGTGCTGAGTTCTCTCTACATCCCTGGTGTTGGAGACTGGGCTTGGCAGACAAGGTTCTTCCCCTTATGACTTCTGTGGCTGCACTTCTGACCCCAGCCTCTTTACTCACCTTTTTTTCAGGAGAAAATGACAGCAGTTCTTAATCAGAATGTCTTAATCACACCACATTATCCTTCTAAGATGCTTTTACCTCCAGGAACCCACTGATCCACCACTCTAAATTACTGTAATTACCATAAATGATAAAATAGCAGCTTTCCCAGTTTTCTTTACCCTTGTCAATTTGCATATGCTAATGCATTAACAGTTTTCTGACCTATCTCCCCCTCCTGACTCTACCCTGCTTCTGTAGTTGGCTCTCACTTTGCTCTTGTAAGGTCCATATCCCTACATGGATGAAAAAAAAATTTCAGAAACTCTCATTCAACCCAAATACACGGGAGAAACATGTGTGCAGTAGTTGAAGTTCAATGAATCATTAAGGGAGATCTTTTTATTGTCCCAAGAAGAATCAGGATGGTAGGAAGCAAACTGAAATGATATGGAGGAGAGAGAACTAGTTCAGGTGGCAACCTCCATGACCTAGGTCTGGTCTACCTTTCTCTTGGAAACTTTCATTCCTCCTGTATAAGCAGCAGAACAAATGCATTCTACAGCTTGTAAGGAAGAAGGAATACAGATTTTTAAATAAAAAAATATTGTAAGATTTATAAAATCTAAATTGAACCATCTTGCCTACATTTAGCTATACAGGGCAGTGGTATGATGTACACATTCACTGTTGTGCAGCCCTCACAACCACCGATCTTCAGAATTCTTTTCATCTTCCTACATTGAAACTCGGTTCCTGTTAGGTAGTAACTTTCCCACCCATTTGCATGTGCAGCTCTTGCCAGTCACTGTCACCTTTCTGCTTCCATGGGTACTGCTGGCATCCTGAGGAAGTGTGATCATATTCTTCTGGCTTTCCTTGTAATTGGCTTATTGCACTTAGCATAATGCATTTAAGTTTCTTTCATGTTGAAATGTATCATAATTTCCTTTGCTTTCTAACACTTATTTTCTAAATAATATGTCATCATGTGTCAGAAACACATTTTACTTATACATTCATTTATTGATGAAAATGTGATTTGCTAGTGATATAAATTAGCAAGTTATATCTTGTAAAACATGCATAGCAGTGCAATTTTAGGAGGTAGAGGCATTTTAAGGTGCTGAGCCTTGATGTTTCACTTGACTTTGAATCCTGGCTTGTGACCTTGAGGCTCCAGACTCCAGTTACTATCTGCAACACTGTTATGAGGCCAGCCATTTAAGCATGCCAGAGGCTTAGCCTGGGGCTTGTCCACAGTGAGCATTGATTCTGCTAGCCACGCGCACGTGTGTGTGTGTGTGTGTGTGTGTGTGTGTGTGTGTGCATGTGTGTATGTGAAGGCCAGAGGGAAATATGAGTATTATTTCTCAGGAACCAGCTACCTTAGTTTTTGAGATACAGTTTTTCACCAACACGGAACTTGCCATATAGATTAGGCCAGCTGTTCACTGAATCCCAAGAACCTGCCCGTGTTTACCTCCAGAACACTGAGATTGCAAGTGTGCCCCGCTTTTGAACTGAGCTGTGAGGATCAAGCTCAGGTTCTTCTGCTTATGATGCAATCACTTTACCAACAGTTGTTTCCCTAGATCCATTCAGCACATCTTTACCATGCACTTACTCTGTTCCAGTCACTAAGCTAAATGCTCGTGATGGAATAGTGTGTCTTGCAGAATGCCCGAAAACAAGAAGCCAAGACAGATCACAATAAAGAAAGTAAGAGAACATGTTTATGTCAGATGGTGCTGAGTGCTACAGAGAGAAACAGTCGATTAAGAAGGGTTGTAAGTGCTTGGAGGGATGACGCTGTTTGATACAAGGGTGGCAGGGGAGGTCTCCCAAGGACACTGAATTGTGAGGGTGAACTTGGGGAAGGAATACTGGGGAGGAAGGGCAGAAAATGCAAAGTCCCAGAAATAGGAGCATACTAGCTTGCTTAGACAGGAGCAGTCTGGTGTTGCTGGAAATGTGTAGGGCAGAGGGTAGCTGGGGAATAGGCCAGAGAGGTAGCTGGGGATTAGCACATCAGGGTCAGGGAAGTTGGGGTAATTAAGACAAGAGGGCATGGAAGAATTGTCATCAGGGAAGTGATCCAGTTTGACTCACATTTGTAAAGCATCATTTTTCCTGCTTGATGAAAAATGAACTATAATGGGGACAGGAGCGAAAATAGGAAGACCGATGATTATAATAATCTAAGTCAGGGACTGGAGAATATTTTTCTTTAAAGGATTAGACGGTAAATATTTTCAGTTTTGAGTGCCATATGGACTCTGTTCAATTATTCAGTTCTGCCCTTAGAATGCAAAATGTCCACAGACAACATGTAAACAAATGGATGTGGCTGTGTTCCAATAAAACTTTATTTACAAAACAGGTGGTGGCTGGATCTGCCCACGAGTTCTAGTTTGCTGATTTCTTCCCTAAGCAAGAAGAAGATGAGCTAGACTAGTGGTTGGCAACCAGGCTGTGAGAACCATTGGCTATCAGACAGATTTTGGAGAAAAGAGAATAGGACTTACTGTTGAGTGAGATATAAAAAGCAGAGAAATTGAGACAGACTAAGTCTTATGTTGTGAGCAAACAAAAGTTTTGAGATTGCCAGTTACTAAGATGGAAAAAAGATGTTAGGGGTGCTGGAGATGAGGTGTTTGGGGTTTCTGGGGGGATATGTAACCATGAGATTCACTGAGCTCACACATGGAAGGAGAATGCAAAGAGAAGTTAACATGGTGTCTCAGAAATGAACCCCAAGGACCCAGAGAATAGAGAAACAACCATCAAATGTAGACAGAGAATAGTTGTCACTGAGATAGGAGCATCCTATTCTAGAAGCAAAGAAAAGAAGGTATTTTTAAGAGAGAAGTACCAGTTATGCTTAATATTAATGCATTGGGTTGAATAATGCTCCTCAATTTCATATCTATTAGGAACCTGAGAATGGGACTTTATTTAGAAATAGTTCCTTTGTAGATGTTATTAAGATGACCTCACATTAGATTAAGATGGAATTTAACTCTAATAGCCATTTTTCTTATGAGAGACACAGGTACACAGGGAGAGAAAAGACACTTTAAGACAGAAGATAACAACACCAAAGGCTACCTGAAGGTATTCTTTTTCTTTTTAGTCCTCAGAGGCAGAATAGCATGGCTGGCAGCTTTGTTTTGAATTCCTTGCCTTTAGGACTCTTACCAGCAAATTTCTTTTATCTGTAGCCATTTGATTTTTGGTCATTTGGTATTATAGCCCTGAGAAGTTACATATGTTCCTTATGAATTAAAATAAGGCCAGGTTTATAAATGATGGTGAATTTGACAATCTTTGGCATGGAGAGGTTCATAGATGATCCCAGCAGGATTTGTTTTTTGTAAAGTAAGTGTGTGTGTGTGTGTGTGTGTGTGTGTGTGTGTCTGTGTGTGTGTGCGCGCATGTGCGCGCGCGCGTGAGCAAAAGTTTGTTGGTTGGCTTCAAGGTAGCAATAAGAAGAAATGCTTTTCCACCATGTATGAACAATCCTTTCATTTTAGAATGGAAGGAAAATGGAGAGAGGGTAGGAGGAATTGGAGACATAAAAACATGTCTACAGTTGATGGAAATGATATGGTAGAGAGGTGATTAATGAAGATGTAGGAAAGAGAGATGAGAGCTAATAGTGTCATTGAGGGCTGGGTTTGGTAACATGACAAAGGGCTACAATGTGAGGTTATCCACAGTTGCAGGAGGGGGTGTGTGACTATGGATGGGCTTCATTGTAAGACAAGGTACAGTGTTTGCAGGAGTTGTCTTCTCTCTGTTTTCATTGTCTCTGTAAAATAGGATTCAAGGGCATCCACTGATGCCAAAGAAGGAATGAGGTAGTGAAGATTGGAATTAAGAGAAAGAATTGTTTGGGAGACAAGGGAAGTAAGTCAATGGGGTAGTATAGATAGATGACTGTCTAGCCCAAAAGTCCCACTAGAGCTTGGTGTCTATGAATCTGGAGGTGGAGTCAGCAGAGATCCAGTATTTCCCTCTTATCATATTTCATATTCAGCTGTTAGTAAAGATTAAAGGCAGGAAGAGGCCCACATTAAACCAGCTAGTAGAGTGACACAAGAAAGGAGCAGGGTAACTGAAGATTGTATTGATTAACTTTAACTGTGCAACAAACCAACCTCCATGACTGTGGCTTAAGGCAGCAACAATCATTAATTTTTCTTGTGACTTCAATTTTTGCCTAGGCTTTGATGAGGTGGCTTGTCTTAACTCAGCTAGGGTGGCATGCCCAGGGAAATGGAGGGTTATTTTTAAGATGACGAAGTACATGATAATGGCACCTATATGTATTAGGCCATTATCTTAGGAACTTCAACCTTATCTGTAAAAAAGGGGTCTTTGTATATATGATTAAGGATTTTGGGATGGGGGAATTTTCTTGAATTTATATACCTGTGGCTATGAGAGGCCAGAGGAGGTACAAATGAGCTTATTAGAGAAAAGTCAAGGGAATTTGGGAAAAGACATAAATCCACTATGAGTACATGGAAAAGAATGGAGTCGTGGGATGAGATGGCAAGGAATTAGAAACTGGATGAAGAAAAAAAAAAAAAAAAAAAACAGGTCCTGCTACAGAGCCTCTGAAGGCACATAGTCCTATTGGCAACTTGATCTTGGATTTCTAGTTTTCAGAACTGTGAAGGGATATGTTTGTGCTGTTTTAAGCCACCTGCCTGTGGTAATTTGTCACAACAGCTGTAGGGAACTGTTGCAGATGGTGAATGGACATGGCTGGCAAGTTGGTCCTGTCTGCCATCTGTGAGCAGGCACCGAAGGCCAAGGTATCTTTCTACATGAGCTTCTCATCACACGGTTACTATGTTCCAAGACCAACTGTCCCAAAAGAAGTAGTCAGAAGCTCTGTTGCCCTTTGTGACTTAGTCTTTCATCATTTATGCCACAGCCATAGTCCAATTCATAGCAAAAGAGAAGAAACAGATGTATTTCTGAAAGGAATAAGCACCACATGAGAAGTGGGTATCAGGCACACATGTGTAAGAAATTCATGAGAGATGGGATGCTATTGTAGCCAGTAGGGAAAGAACGTGATGACAGTGACAATGATAATGATGTGATGATGGTGGTTTTGATGATAGCAACAATGCCGATGATGACAGTGGTGATGTTGGTAATGATGTTGATGGTGATGCTAATGATGATGATAACAATGGTGGTGGTTGTATTGATAATGTTGCTGCTGCTGACAATAACAATAATGATTGTGATGCTGATGATAACTATGATGATAATGATGATTGTCCATGACTTCCACGTGGGCAAAGAGAGTAGTGGGGACATAAGTGCAAGACAGAAATCTCAATGTCTCTGGCCTCTTCCTTTTTACTAATGGGAAGAATTGCTGACTTTTGAAGCAGAGGTCAGAAGGGGAGTCCTGTAACTGAGGTTATGAGTGAGAATGATAATTGTAAAGATGAGATGATGGGGTACATATTAGTACAGTCTGTCCAAGCAGTGTGGCTTTTGGAATGTCAAAGAGTGATACACCAGGGTGTCATCTAGATGAGAGGACATTGTGTGTATACTGAAACAAAATTAGATACAAATAGTTATGATGAGTGTGGAAGATTTCTGGGAGTAGTATCAAAGCAGGAATGTGGGAGAGAATGCTTTCTCAGGAAAGTTGTGGAATGTGGAGAGCAGGGATTGGGGGGGCGTTGATGTAGAGGAGAGATGTAGAAGGCAGGGGATTGCAGGGCATGAGGATTTTTTGCATGGGGTAGTGAGAAGGTATAGAAGAGGGTAGTGCCCTGGGAGACCTGAGTGGAGATGTGAAGCACAGTGCAAGATACGATGGGATGGCTGTAGGATCCCAAGGGACAGAGCTGTGGTACATCTGGACTACGAGAGCTGTAGGGAAGAGTCAGTGCAGCTGATGCTTGATCAAGATCCTTGAGCTGGGAGGCTATTATTTCACTTCTGCCTGTGTGTGGTCTTGTGTGTGTGTGTGTGCGTAGGTCAGAGGATAACTTTTGGGAGTTCCTTCTTTCCTTTTACTTCATGGATCTGGGATCAAACTCAGATCATCATGCTTGGTGGTAAGGGCCCTTACCCACTGAACCACATCACCAGCCCAATTTTCTTGCCTTCTCTTCTCTTCTCTTCTCTTCTCTTCTCTTCTCTTCTCTTCTCTTCTCTTCTCTTCTCTTCTCTTCTCTTCTCTCCTCTTCTCCTCTCCTCTCCTCTCTTCTCTTCACTCCTCTCCTCTATTCTCTTTCCTCCTGCCCTCCTGCCTTATGTGTTTGTATTCATGCAATAATCTAAATTCCTCTAATTCTTGAAGTGGTTACTTGTATCTCCTTTCCCTTTGCCCATTTATTTTTAAGTAAACTGTGCAGTGGCAGCTAGAGTGTGAAGCCAAGAACCTCCATCAGTGTTCAAAGTTTTGCTCTTTTTGCTCATGTATAATCTTCAAAGGGCCTTTTTCTTCCCTGGTGATTTTCCCTGGGTTGCCCCTGGCCAGCCTTACTAAAATAGAACTTGAGGGCTGGCTAAATAGGGATTTTCAGCTAACAGAGTAAGTCATTGACAGGGGAGAAAATAGGGAGAATCTGGGTAGATCTGGGATTCCTTGTCATCTGTGTCAGTATTGGCACTGTGGGCTTCTTAAGACATTAGCTACTGTTCTATCTCTCCAGTTATTCACAGTGTAAGGAAGAGGATAACCAGCCAGAAATACCCTGAAAGTAGAGCCAAACCTGACTTGTTGATATCAACTAGCTTGGAAAGGAGATACCTCAAGTATCAGCATCTGAAGAGGGGAGGAGAGCATACATGTGGTCATCTAGATTACAAAATCCCTTCTGAGTTGCTGTCTGTTGGGGTCTTGGGTAAATCCCTCCTCGAACTGGGATTAGAAAGTGTGGGTGAGCCATGCTCTGTGAGCAGAGCAGACAGGATGATTTGTGGTCCGTGATTTTTCTCTCCTGAAATTACCATATCTGGAACAGGCACCTGGGCACAGAAATGAGCACTTAGGAGCCTGTCAAGCACGGTTATGGAGAACATCGTGGGGGGGGGGAGAGGAAGACTAATACAGAAGATTTAAGAAATAGAACCCCCAGGAATCGGTCCCTGAGGACCCTGGGATCCTGACTCTGCTGAGATGGCTGGGCTATCCCACAGAGTACAGAGAGTGCAGAGGTGAGCTGATTTGGCCCCTACCTTAGGCCCAACTTCTGCCTGCCCACCCTGGCAAATCCCACCCTAGGAACTGCAGGCAGACTGAATCCATCCCTGAGGACCCTGGGATGGTGACTCTGATGAGATCACTGGGATATTCCAGCCCCCACAGAGTGCAGAGAGTGCAGAGGTGAGCTGCCTTGGGCCCAACTTCCATCTGCCCACCCGGGCAAACCCTGCCCCGGGATCTTCGACAGGATGACTTGACCCCTGAGGACCAAGCAACCCAGAGTCTGCTGACATCCCTGTGCCAGTGCTGCTCTCACCCACCTGGAGAGCGAGTGCCTCAGACCTGCCTGCACCCAACTTGAAACCCATCAGAGTATCAAAGTCAATTGCACACACCTGAAGAGAACACCGGACCCATATACACCAGGAAAGGAAATGACACCAACTGCACTCACTGGAAGAAGACATGGGAAGACAACAATATAAAAACACATCCAAGAGTCATCTGACACAAGGGACCAACATGTTAGACCCAGTTCAGCAGTGGCGGGTTCTGAACACGGAACACCCAGAGGCAGCCTGGCCTCCATCTGCCTGCCCAGGTAGGCCAGGGGCTTTTTCCAGCTCCTGCTCGTCATCGCTGATCAGAGTCATCTGATGCAAGCGACCTGTGTGTCATATGGAGTTTGGCAGCGGGATCTGACACTCTGAGGCCCAGTGACAGCTGTACCTTCAACTGCTGGACCGGCGGGACCCGGCACGCCCCAATACTGCCGACACCCAGGTAACAGTGACAACTCCATCCACCAGAAGAGGACCAACATCAGAGTATTGGATCTGTTTGCATCTATCAGAAGGAAACCGTGGTCCCACACCCACCAGGAGAACAAGAAACACTTGCTACACCCACCAGAAGAAAAGATGAGAAGAGGACAAGGTAAAAGCACATCCAACAACAGAAAACCCAATATGACACCACCGGAGACTAGGAACCATACACCAGTAAGACCTCAACATCATGAAACAGATGAACCAGAAGAGAATGACCTTAAAAACATCTTCAGGAAAATGATAGAGGACCTCAAAGAGGACATGAGAAAATCCCTTAAAGAAATTGAAGACAAAACAAACCAAAAAATACAAGAAATAGTTCAAGACCTAAAAGCTGAAATAGAGACAATAAAGAAAGCACAATTTGAGGGAATGCTGGAAATAGAAAAGCTGGGTAAATGATCAGGAACTACAGATGTAAGCATAACCAACAGAATACAAGAGATGGAAGAGATTATCTCTAACACAAAATATCCAGGAAATATGGGATACTGTGAAAAGACCAAACCTAAGAATAATAGGTATAGAAGAAGGTGAAGAAATCTAACTCAAAGGCTCAGAAAACATATTCAACAAAATCATAGAAGAAAACTTTCCCAACCTAAAGAAAGACATGCCAATGAAAATACAAAAAGCCTACAGAACACCAAATAGACTGAACCAAAAAAAAGGTCACCTCACCACATAATAATCAAAACATCAAGCATACACAACAAAGAGAAAATATTAAGAGCAGCAAAGGAAAAAAGGTCAAGTAACCTATAAAGGCAAACCTATCAGAATCACCCCTGACTTTTCCTTGGAAACTCTGAAAGCCAGAAGGTCCTGGATTGATATTCTACCTAGACTAAGAGATCATGGATACCAGCCCAGACTACTATACCCATCAAAGCTTTCAATCATTATAGATGGAGAAAACAAGATATTCCATGACAAAACCAGATTCAAACAAAACATATCCACCAATCCAGCCCTACAGACAGTACTGGAAGGTAAACTGCAACCCAGGGAAGTTAACTACAACCAGAAAAACATAGGCAATAGATAATCCCAACTTACCAACAGTCTTTTGAAAAAAGTGATAGAATCTCACACATAATCTTGCCACCATCACCAAATCAAAAACAAACAAGAATGAACAATAATCAATGGTCATTAATATCCATCAACATTAATGGTCTTAACTCCCCTATAAAAAGACACAGATTAGCAGAATGGATAAGAAGACAGAATCCTTCCTTCTGCTGCATACAAAAAACTCAACTCTACGTCAAAGACAGACAGTACCTAAGAATTAAAGGTTGGGGAAAGATCTTCCAATCAAATGGACCCAAGAAACAAGTGGGGGTAGCAATCCTAATATCCAATAAATTGGACTTTAAACTAAAATCAGTCAAAAGAGATGAAGAAGGTCATTTCCTACTCATCACAGGAGAAATCCATCAGGATGAAGTCTCAATTCTGAACATTTATGCCCCAAATACAAAGGCATCCACGTTTGTAAAAGAAACTTTACTAAAAATCAAATCACACATAAAACCACACACACTTATAGTGGGAGATTTCAACACCCCACTCTCGCGACTAGACAGGAACACCAGACAGAAACTTAACAAAGAAACAAAAGAACTAATAGAAGTTATGGCGCAATTGGACTTAACAGATATCTATAGAACATTCTACCCAAATACAAAACAATTTACCTTCTCAGCACCACATGGAACCTTCCCTAAAATCGACCTCATACTTAGCAACATAGCAAACCTCAACAAAAAAATAGAAATAGCCTCCTGTGTCTTATCAGACCACCATGCTTTAAAATTAGAATTCAACAACAACAAGAACTACAGAAAACCTACAAACTCATGGAAATTAAATAACACCCAATTGCACAATTCATGGGTCCAGGCAGAAATAAAAAAAGAAATTAAAGATTTCCTAGAATTCAATGAGAATGTGGACACAACATATCCAAACCTATAGGATACTCTGAAAGCAGTGCTAAGAGGAAAGTTCATAGCCCTAGATGCCCTAATGAAGAAACAGGAGAATAATCACACTAGAGAATTAACAGCACAACTGAAAGCTTTAGAAAACAAAGAAGCCAATACACCCCAGAGGAGCAAAAGCCAGGAAATAATCTAATTGAGGGCTGACATCAATAAAATGGAAACTAGGAGAACAATACAAAGAATCAATATAACAAAAAGTTGGTTCTTTGAGAAAATCAACAAGATAGACAAACCTTTATCCAAACTTACCAAACAACAAAGAGTGAACATGCAAATTAATAAAATCAGGAATGAAAAGGGGGTCATAACAACAGACACAGAGGAAATCCAGAGAATCATCAGGTCATACTTTGAAAACCTATATTCCTCAAAATTTGAAAATCTAAAGGAAATGGACAATTTTCTGGACAGATTTCACTTTCCAAAATTAAATCAAGAACAGATAAGCAACTTAAATAGACCTATAACCTCTAATGAAATTGAAGCAGTCATTAGAAGTCTCCCAACCAAAAAAAGCCCAGGGCCAGATGGCTTCAGTGCAGAATTCTACCAGAAATTCAAAGTACAGCTAATACCAATTTTCCTCAAAGTATTCCCCACAATAGAAGAAGAAGGGTCATTACCAAACTCTTTTTATGAGGCCACAATAACCTTGATACCCAATCCACACAAAGACACAACTAAGAAAGAAAACTACAGACCAATATCCTTCATGAGCATTGATGCCAAAACCCTCAATAAAATGTGGGCAAATCGAATCCAAGATCACATCAGAGAAATCATTCATCCCAATCAAGTAGGCTTCATCCCAGGGATGCAAGGATGGTTCAACATACGAAAATCCATCAATGTAATCCACCATATGAAGAGACTGAGGAAAAAAAATCACATGATCATCTCACTAGATGCTGAAAAAGCCTTTGACAATCCAACATCCCTTCCTGATAAAGGTCCTGGAGAAAACAGAGATAACAGGAACATACCTCAACATAATAAAAGCAATATAGACCAAGCCAACAGCCAACATCAAATTAAATGGAGAGAAACTCAACGCAATTCCTCTAGAATCAGGAACAAGACAAGGCTGTCCACTCTCTCCATACCTCTTCAATATTGTTCTTGAAGTTCTATCTAGAGCAATAAGACAACAAAAGGAGATCAAGGGAATACAAATCAGAAAGGAAGAAGTCAAACTCTCACTATTTGCAGATGATATGATAGTCTACATTAGTGACCCGAAAAACGCACCAGGGAGGGAACTCCTACAGCTGATAAACAACTTCAGCAAAGTGGCAGGATGCAAGATTAACTCAAAAAAATCTGTAGCCCTACTATATACAGAAGACACATTGGTGGAGAAAGAAATCAGAGAAGCATCACCCTTTACAATTGCCACAAACAACATAAAATATCTTGGAGTAACACTAACCAAAAATTGAAAGACTGTACCATAAGAATTTTGAGTCTCTAAAGAAAGAATTTAATGAAGATACCCAAAAATGGGAAGATCTCCTATGCTCTTGGATAGGCAGGATCAACATAGTAAAAATGGCAATACTGCCAAAAGCAACCTACAGATTCAATGAAATTCCCATCAAAATTCCAACACGTTTCTTTACTGACCTTGAAAGAACAATACTCAACTTTATATGGAAAAACAAAAGACCCAGGATAGTCAAAACAGCCCTGTACAATAGAGAAACTTCTGGAGGCATCACCATCCCTAACTTTAAGCTCTGTTACAGAGCTATAGTCTTGAAAACAGCTTGGCATTGGCACAAAAATAGACAGGTAGACCAATGGAATAGAATTGAAAACCCTGAAATTAACCCACACACCTACAAACACCTGATTTTTGACAAACAATCCAAATATATACACTGGAACAAAGAGAACATCTTCAACAAATGGTGTTGGCATAACTGGATGCAAACATGTAGTTGATTACAGATAGACCCAAGCCTTTCGCCTTGCACAAAACTTAAGTCAAAATGGATCAAAGACCTCAACATAAACCCAGCCACACTGAACCTACTAGAAGATAAAGTGGGAAATACCCTTGAATTAATCAGTAAAGGAGACCGATTCCTGAACATAGCACAAGTAGCACAGACACTGAGATCAACAATTGATAAATGGGACCTCCTGAAACTGAGAAGCTTCTGTAAAGCAAAGGAGACAGTCAGCAAGACAAAACAGCAGCCCACAGACTGGGAAAAGATATTCACCAACCACACATCTGACAGAGGGCTGATCTCCAATATATACAAAGAACTCAAGAAGCTAGTCCCCAAAACACCAAACAATCCAATTAAAAAATCGGGTACAGAACTAAATAGACAATTCTCAATAGAGGAATCTAAAATGACTGAAAGACACATAAGAAAGTGTTCAACATCCTTAGCCATCAGGGAAATGCAAATCAAAACAACTCTGAGATACCATCTTACTCCTGTCAGAATGGCTAAAATAAAAAATACCAATGACAGTTTATGCTGGAGAGGATGTGGAGAAAGAGGAACACTCCTCCACTGCTGGTGGGAGTGCCAACTTGTACAGCCACTTTGGAAATCAGTATGGCGACTCCTCAAGAAAATGGGAATGAGTCTACCACAAGATCCAGCAATTACACTCCTAGGCATATACCCAAAAGAAGCACATTCATATAACAAGGACATCTGTTCAACCATGTTTATAGCACCATTATTTGTAATAGCCAGAAACTGGAAGCAGACTAGATGCCCCTCAACTGAAGAATGGATACAGAAAATGTGGTACATTTACACAATGGAGTACTACTCAGTGGGAAAAAAAAATGGAATCTTGAAATTTGCAGGAAAATGGATGGAACTCGAAGAAACCATTCTGAGAGAGGTAACCCAATCACAATAAGACAAACATGATATGTACTCACTCATATGTGGAACTTCTTTATGATACATAGTAGTGACCGTGCTTTATCAGAGCTGTTTTTAACGATGTTGCTCAGAATGGTTTCCTTCCAGATGATGATTGAGAAGCTAATTTAAAAAAATGGTGCCAGGTACACAAGAGTAACAGGACTGTGCTGTATTTCTGGGATTTTGTTTTTTACTTTTTTTTTTTTTTAATGGAGAGTGCTGGATGTCTCTACAATTTTGTTAAAATGACTGCAGAACCTGGAAAAGCTGTTGCTGCTATTGATGCATAACATACTGCCATTATTATATATATATATATATATATATATATATATATATATATTTGAATTTTTGGAAACTTTAGCTGTGCTGTCAACTTTGGGAAAAAAGTATCCCATTTTACCGTGTTGAGTTGGCATTGTACAAAAATTAACAGCCATATTGGTCTAGAAATGTTGAACTTAATTTTTTACAATTTGTACAGAGGTAACACACTGTAATAAATATGTAAGGTCTTAAAAAAAAGAAGGGATTTTGAGAGGCCATCCCTTGTGAAGGGATGCTCTCTTGACCTGGACACATGAGGTAGGGCCTAGGCCTGGCTCAGGATGATGTGGTAGACTTTGGGTAGACCCTTTTGAGGGCCTTACCCTGCCTGGGGAGTGGAAGGGGGATGGGTAAGGGCAGGTGTGATGTTGGGGGGAGGGAGGGAGAGGGAGAAGGGATTGACATCTGAAGCAAGCTTGTTCCTAATTTGAACTAACAAAATAAAATAAAATAAATTAAATTAAAATAAAAGAACACATCGAACAACAAGAAAACCAATATAATACCACCAGAGTCTAGGGACTCTATACCAGCAAGACATGAATATCCCAACACAGAAGAAGCAGAAGAGAGCAAACTTAAAAACAAATTCATGCAGATGATAGAGAACCTACGAGAGGAAATCAGAAAATCCTTCAGAGAAATGGAAGAAAAGACAAAGCAAAATATGCAAGAAATCAAGGAAAGCCAAAAAAGAAAATACACTTAAACAGCTGAAGGAAACAGTTCAGGACCTGAAAACTGAATTAGAGACAATAAAGAAAACACAAACTGTGGGAATGCTGGAAGTGGAAAAGCTGAGTAAACAATCAGGAACCACAGATGCAAGCATAACCAATAGAATACAAGAGGTGGAAGACAGAATCTCAGACGCTGAAGACAAACTAGAGGAAATAAACTCATCAAGTAAAGAAAATCTGAAGTCTAACAAATCCATAACACAAAATATCCAGGAAATATGGGACACCGTGAAAAGACCAAACCTAAGGATAATAGGTATAGAAGAAGGTGAAGAAATCTAACTCAAAGGCACAGAAAACATATTCAACAAAATCATAGAAGAAAACTTTCCCAACCTAAAGAAAGACATGCCAATGAAAGTACAAGAAGCCTACAGAACGCCAAATAGAGTGGACCACAAAACAAAGTCCCCTCGTCACATAATAATTAAAACACCGAACGTATAGAATAAAGAAAAAATATTAAGAGCAGAAAGGGAAAAAAGCCAAGTAACATATAAAGGCAAAACTATCAGAATTACACAAGACTTCTCCATGGAAATTCTGAAAGCTAGAAGGACCTGAATAGATATTCTATCAACTCTGAGAGGACATGGATGCCAGCCCAGACTACTATACCCAGCAAAGCTTTCAATCACTATAAATGGAGAAAACAAGATATTCCACGACAAAACCAGATTTAAACAATATGTAACCACTAATCCAGCCCTACAGAAAGTACTGGAAGGAAAACTCTAACCTAAGGAAATTAACTACACTCGCATAAATATAGGCAATAGATAATCCCACTGTACAAAAACACAAAATAAAAGGCAGGGTAAATCCACATCCAATACCAGTACCAACAACAAACCAAAAACAAACAAGAATAAACACTCAATGGACCTTAATTTCCCTCAATATTAATGGTCTTAAATCACCTATAAAATGACACAGCCTAACAGATTGGATACGAAGACAGAATCCATCCTTCTGCTGCATACAAGAAACACACCTCAAATTCAAAGACAGACATTACCTCAGATTAAAGGGTTGGAATAAGATACTCCAATCAAATAGACCCAAGAAATGAGCTGGGGTAGCTATCCAAGTATCTAACAAGATAGACTTCAAATTAAAATCAATCAAAAGAAATGAAGAAGGTCATTTTATATTCATCACAGCAAAAATCCATCGGGAAGAAGTCTCAATTCTAAGCATCTATGCCCCAAATACAAAGGCACCAACATTCGTAAAAATAAACATTATTAAAACTCAAATCACAAATAAGGCCTCTCACCCCTGGACAGGACCACCAGACAGAAACTTAACAAAGAGACAAAGGAACTAACAGAAGTTATGACCCAATTGGGATTAACAGACATTTATAGAATGTTCTATCCAAACACAAAAGAATATACTTTCTTTTCAGCATCACATAGAACCTTCTCAAAAATTGACCACATTCTCAGCAACATAGCAAACCTCAACAGGTACAAAAAAATTGGAATAATCCCCTGTGTCTTATCAGTCCACCAGGCTTTAAAGTTAGAAATCAAAAACAAATCAAAGTGCAAAAAACCTACCAACTCATGGAAATCGAACAACACACAATTGCAACATTCCTGGGCCAAGGAAGAAATAAAGAAAGAAATTAAAGACTTCCTAGAATTCAATGAAAATGTTGACACAACATACCCAAACTTATGGGATGCTTTGAAAGCAGTACTAAGAGGAAAGTTCATAGCTCTAAGTGCTCACATGAAGAAACTAGAGAATAGCCACACCAGAGATTTGACATCACGGCTGAAGGCTCTAGAAAAAAATGGAAGCAAATTCACCCTGGAGGAGCAGACACCAGGGAATAATCAAACTGATAGCAGAAATCAATAAAGTCGAAACAAAGAAAACAATTCAAAGAATCAATATAACAAAGAGTTGGTTCTTTGAGAAAATCAACAAGATAGACAAACCGTTATCCAAACGGACACTGAGGAAATCCAGAGAATCTCCAGGTCATACTTTGAAAACATGTACTCCACAAAATTTGAAAATTTAAAGGAAATGGACAATTTTCTGGACAGATTTAACTTTCCAAAATTGAATCAAGAACAGATAAGCAACTTAAACAGACCTATAACCTCTAAGGAAATACAAGCAGTCATCAAAAGTCTCCTGGGCCAGATGGATTCACTGCAGAATTCTACCAGATATTCAAAGAAGTGATAATACCAATACTCCTCAAATTGTTCCACAAAATAGAAGCAGAAGGGACATTGCCAAACTCTTTTTTACGAGGCTACAATAACCTTGTTACCCAAGCCACACAAAGACACAACTAAGAAAGAGAACTACAGACCAATATCCCTCATGAACATTGATGCAAAAATTCTCAATAAAATCCTGGCAAATCGAATACAAGATCTTATCAGAGAAATCATCCACCTCGATCAAGTAGGCTTCATCCCAGGGATGCAAGGATGGTTCAACATACGAAAATCCATCAATGTAATCCACCATATAAACAGACTGAGTAAAACAAAACAAAACAAAACACATGATCATCTCATTAGATGCTGAAAAAGCCTTTGACAAAATCCAACACCTCTTCATGATAAAGGTCTTGGAGAAATCAGGGATAACAGGAACATACCTCAACATAATAAAAGCAATAAACACCAAGCCAACAGCCAGCATCAAATTAAATTGAGAGAAACTGGATTCAATTCCTCTAAAATAGGGGACAAGACAAGGCTGTCCACTCTCTCCATACCTCTTCAATGTTGTCCTTGAAGTTCTAGCTAGAGCAATAAGACAACAAAAGGAGATCAAGGGAATACAAATCGGAAAGGAAGAAGTCAAACTCTCACTATTTGCAGACAATATACATTTGGGTCTACATTAGTGACCCAAAAAACTCTACCAGGTAACTACTACAGCTGATAAACCCCTTCAGCAAAGTGGCAGGATATAAGATTAACTCAAAAAAATCCGAAGCTGTAATGTATACCGATGACATATTGATGGAGAAAGTAATCAGAGAAACATCACCCTTTACAATTGCCACAAACAATATAAAATACCTTGGAGTAACACTAACCAAAAATGTGAAAGACCTGTACCATAAGAATTTTGAGTCTCTAAAGAAAGAAATTAAAAGGATCAACATAGTAAAAATGGCAATCCTGCCAAAAGCAATCTACAGATTCAATGTAATCCCCATCAAAATCCCAACACAATTCTTCACAGACCTTGAAAGAACAATTCTCAACTTTATATGGAGAAACAAAACACCTCTGTACAATAGAGGAACTTCTGGAGGCATCACCATCCCTGACTTCAAGCTCTATTACAGAGCTTTAGTCTTGAAAACAGCTTGGTATTGGCACAAAAATAGACAGGTAGACCAATGGAATAGAATTGAAAACCCTGATACTAACCCATACACCTATAAACACCTGATTTTTGACAAACAATCCAAATTTATATGCTGGAACAAAGAGAACATCTTCAACAAATGGTGCTGGCATAACTGGTTGCAGACATGTGGAAGACTGCAGTTAGACCCAAGCCTTTCGCCTTGCACAAAACTTAAGTCAAAATGGATCAAAGATCTCAACATAAATCCAGCTACACTGAACCTATTAGAAGACAAATTGGGGAATACCCTTGAATTACTTGGTACAGGAGACCGCTTCCTGAATTACACCAGTAGCACAGACGCTGAGGTCAACAATTGATAAATGGGACCTCCTGAAACTGAGAAGCTTCTGTAAAGCAAAGGAGACAGTCAGCAAGACAAAACAGCAGCCCACAGACTGGGAAAAGATATTCACCAACCACACATCTGACAGAGGGCTGATCTCCAAAATATACAAAGAACTCAAGAAGCTAGTCCCCAAAACACCAAACAACCCAATTAAAAAGTGGGGTACAGAACTAAATAGACAATTCTCAATAGAGTAATCTGAAATGACTGAAAGACACATAAGAAAGTGTTCAACATCCTTAGCCATCAGGGAAATGCAAATCAAAACAACTCTGAGATACCATCTTTCTCCTGTCAGAATGGCCAAAATCAAAAACACCAATGACTGTTCATGTTGGAGAGTAAGTGGAGAAAGGGGAACAATCCTTCACTGCTGGTGGGAGTGTCAACTTGTACACCACTTTGGAAATCAGTATGGAAACTCCTCAAAAAAATGGGAATCAGTTATCACAAGATCCAGCAATTCCACTCTTAGGCATATACCCAAAAGAAGCACATTTATACAACAAAGACACATGTTCAATGATGTTCACAGCAGCACTATTTGTAATAACCAGAAACTGGAAGCAGTCTAGATGCCCCTCTACTGAAGAATGGATAGAGAAAATGCGGTACATTTACACAATGGAGTACTACTCAGCAGAAAAAAGCAATGGAATCTTGAAATTTGCAGGAAAATGGAGGGATCTAGAAGAAACCATTCTGAGAGAGGTAACCCAATCACAAAAAGACAAACACGGTATGTACTCACTCATATGTGGATTTTAGACATAGAGTAAAGATTACCGGCCTACAATCCACACTTCCAAAGAAGCTAATAAATAAGGAGATCCCTAAAAGAGACATACATGGTCCCCTCAAGAAGGGGAGAGCTTCAAGATCTGCTGAGCAAATTGGGAGCATGGGAAGAGGGGGGAGGGAAATAGGAGAATGAGAAGGTGAGAAGAAGAGGGATGCCGAGGACATGAGGGAGCAGAAAGTTTGAGTCAGGGGAAGAATACTCGATAACAAGAATGGAGATATCATAATAGAGGGAGACATTTTTGGTTTACAGAGAAATCAGACACTAGGGAAATATCTGGAGATCTACAAAGATGACACCAGCTAACTATCTCAGCAACGGATGAGAGGCTACCTTAAATGCCCTCCCCTGATTATGAGATTGATGACTGACTTATATGCCATCCTATAGCCTTCATCCAGCAGCTGGTGGAAGTAGAAGCAGACCCATAACTAATTATCGAACTGAACTGGAACCCAGATGCAGAGAAGGACCAGTGAAGAGCACAGTGGTCCAGACCAGGCTGGTGAATCCCACAGAAACAGCTGACCTGAACATCTGGGAACTCTTGCTCCCCAGTCTGAAAGCTGGAATAACCACCAGCATGGGACTGATCCAGTCCCCAGGAACATGGGTTTCTGTGAGGAAACCTCAGAAATCTATGAGACCTCCTGTAAAAGCCCAGTATTTATCCCTAGCATAGGTGTGGACTTTGGGAGCCCATCCTTATAGAGGAATACTCCCTAAGCCAAGACACTCTGGGGTGAGCTTAGGCCCTATCCCAAAGGATACAATAGACACTAATGACACCCTATGGTAGGTCTCACCATCCAGGGGGAGCAGAAAAGATATGTGACAGATAAGGTTTTAGCTGGGCAGGGGGGGGGTGGGAGAAGGGAACTGGGATTGTCATGTAAAACAATCCTGTTTCTAATTCAAATAAAAGTTGGGGAAAAAATAAATAGAAACCCAGTAGAGGCTGCTTTTTGGAAGTCTTTTCTCTGGTCCTAAGAGAAAGCATAATTTCCTAGAAGGAGATTGAGGCAGGAGGAAGATGATGTCTTTTGAAATATTTCTGAGGAAAAGGAATTGATGTTCTTTGTGCCTCTAGAGGGAAGATATAAAAATGACATGGGGTAATGTCCTGGGTAGGCAGAACATAGCATGTTCCAGGAGGGTGACATTGATCATGTGTAGCCTAATGAACCTGTATATGAAGAATGTGTGATCCTACAAGGCAGAGGTCACTCGGGGCTTTCCTTTTCTCTTACCTGCACTACACAATCCCTAGCCTGTCTCCTTGGCACCAAAGTCAAAACCCATCCAACACTGAAGTGCTCTCAGTTTTGCTGCCAGCATCCCAGGCCAAGATATCACCTCTTTCTTGGACAGTTTCTGTTGCATCTTGCTGGTTTCCACTTAGCACTTAGCACCTTTGGTCCATTTTCTTCATTTCATTGTTTACATTGGATCATGGTGCTAATTAAGAAAAGAAAACTCCCCATTTCATTGCTCTTGGAATAAAATCCAAGTTACTGCCCCCGATATCCCCAAGTGCTGTTTGCTTCTGCTCATTGCTGGCCTTGTCTGAACCCTGTGTGCTCAGTGAGCAAGAATCATACTGTCTTCCTTTTCTGAGAACAAGTTGCTAAAGTCAGAGTTAAAAATCCCTCTGCCCATCCCAACCCTGTGTTGGACCCTCTGATTGTGTGTGGCTCCCTGTTACTTCCCAGTTCTTGTGGCTTTTTACCTTGTTACTGAGACTTCATAGTATCCCAGTGGATTTAGCAGCCTTTCCCCACTTCCAACTCCCTCAAAGACTTCCCAGGTTATATTTCTCCTGTTACTGCCTCCTGTGACTCAGAATAATCCCACTGCTGTGTCAGTGTGTCTGCTGTTTTATACAGTGAACACGATGTGGCTTTGGGGGCTTTCCCTGAGAAGTGTTGAATTGGAGTGAATGGATGAATAAATGCTTCAGATACTTCAGTATTTTGAGTCATCTCTCAAAGTTAAGGGACATAGAAGGACATTTTCTATTGGGTCCTGGGTGTAGAGTGGCTTATGACACAGATACTATGAGTTTATTGCACTCCAGCTCCTTCCTTGTATACAGTACTTTGCATGAAGTAGGTGGGTGCTTCCTGGTTTTCTAGTCATTGAGCCCATATGAAGCAGTAGGACCAGGGTAGGCTATCTTCTGCCAGAAGGATCCCGGTGGCTTCAATATGCCTCACTGGTTTCCAGCTTTAATCTCATCCCTGTTTCTCACGTAAGTTACTGAGCCCAAGTTCAAACCACTTTTTTTTCACCACTCTGCTATAGCACTCTGATTCGTTATAGTGTCTATATCAAAAATAGTAGTTAGTCCCCCCTCAATCTCCCATTGTTTCACTTTCTTTGGTCTCATGTGCTCACATTCAATCCCAGTATAAAAATAATAAATGGAAAATTTTACCAGTAAACAATTCGTTGCAATGTAGTGCTACAATTGTTCTATTTTATTATTAATTCTTGTATGACCTTTCTGTGTCCAATTTACAGATAAAATTTTATTGCATGTATGTATAAATAAGAAAAAACAGAGTATTTATATAAAGGATTTGGTACTTCCCTTGGGTTGAAACATTCATCTTGGGATGACATGGGTATATTCAAACACTTGGAATGTCTCCTCATAGACATTCAAAGCTCCTTAACATAACATGGTTTAATCTTCTGTTCAACTTGGATTCTTTTGACTTTAAGTTTCTCCTTTCGTCTGCTCAGGCTGATGAACAGTTTACCCCCCACAGTCTACCTTACACCACTTATTTCCCTGTACAGTGAACTGGTCATCAGTATTCAAGCAATTGATGTACAGGCTGCAAAACTTCCTGTTTATATTCTGTAAAGGAAATAGAAATGCTCACAGTGCTTTTACTAGAGATGTTCCTACCAGGTGTAAGTGGAGTCAACCATTTCTTTTCTTTTTTGATGCAACTTTTCTTGTAACTTGAACTTTATGCGCAGGAAAGAGAATCTTGTCTAATTCTTCTAGTAGAAGGGTACATGGAGCCAAGGAGGAGGACACCTTGTCTGGGTCACATAGAGGACCAGCAGTAGAGCTGACACTAGAACTCAAGTCACTATGGATATTGGCTGCAGGGGGCTGGCTGCAGAGCTCAGCTGGCATTGGCCTGGGAAAGTAGCCCGAAGCCCAGTCTGGTTTTGTTGTGCTTCTGGGCACAATGTAAATGGCAGCAGCTTGTGGCCATTAGGGGTGTGTGAGCCTCTCTGGCTCAAACTCTGTCTACAAACATTATCATTGGAGGCTGCCTTAGTGGGAGTGTGCACTCAGGCTATCCATGCTGCAGCATGCTTGCCTTGCAGCCTCTTCTGAGGCCTTCTGGTTTGGATAATTTGTATTGTGCTCTTCGCCATGGCTGTGATTGGTGGGCAGTAAGAGGACACAGCTGAGACCTTTATATGGACCCTGGGTTCAGTCAGGCTGCTATATCCCCAAGTGTCACCATGATGCCCCTGCATAGCATTTCAGATATTTATGAGGGAGTGTATTTCAGTGTTCCAGTGTTTTGGGAAGCTATTAGTAATTAGCCAGTGGGTGGTAGATGCCCAACATGTTGCCTTATGCTAGAACATCACACACTACAAAGCATCAGTTTGTGTCCTGTTGAGACTCACATGGGCGTGTATTCAAGGGCAACCTTTGTTTCTGGTTATACATGCCTAGAATCATTGCCTCCATGTGTCTTTGTATGAATGGTCAAAATATCCTACACATGACTTTAAAATACATAGAACTTCCCAGAAATTTTTGCTTAAAAATTTACTAAAAGTTTCCCCCCATCTCAGAAAGTTGCTGGAGATGAAAAAAAGCAAAACAAAGCCAAAAACCATGATAGAACTAAGGATACCAATGCAATCCCCCAGGTGTCTCATAGTTATAAATGTAAGGAAGCATTTACTTAGCACTTATTTTTAAATGTCAAACACAGAGGAAAAATACCAACAGTATTCAGTTAACTATTGTTTTAAGCCTCCTAAATCATATCACACTCATTGCAAGGGGGGTACAAATATCTCTTTACTTCGTATGTCTCCTCTGTGGTCACCTTTGAGCATTTATTTAGCCAAATGCACATGATTTTGTTATAAGTTACCTCCTTTATTTTTATAGTACATTATATTGATTTTCAAAAAATATGTAGGTAGGTTATAGTATCTATGGATTTTATTTCAACACATTAAAGAGGCTGTTACAAAATAATTGCTATGGGAAGACTTGGGGCTGGAAGGATAGTAGAGTCTGTTCCTCTCTTTCAAAGCACACCTCTGACTTGTCAATACCATTTACATCCACTTCTGGATGGAAACTCTTGTTGATCTTTTTCTTCTTGAAGTCTTCCTGTTATCTAGTCATGTGCTATAATTTATTTATTCATTCATTTAAGAATGCATGAAGACCACTGTATGCCTTACATATTGCTAGACACTTTGTATCTATACTGTAGGGGGAAATCCTGGCCACAGGTAATGCTAACCATGCCCACTTTGGGCTGGAGACAGGTGCTGCTGACCACGCCAGCTTGGGCATGGTCAGAGTGATGTGGGAAAGGTTTAAGACTGAGGGGTGTGGACATGAAACCCCTTCTTCCCTTGCTCCCTGCCGCTTGGCTAGGCGGATCTGTGTGAATAGTGTTTTCCTAAATAAACTCCTTTATAATCTACACCTGACTCCGTATTGTGATCTGCTTTATTCTACCTCATTTGTCCTTGAATAATCCTATAAAGAAGGAGTTTTTGTCTTCTTGCAGACACTGTTCTAGGTCTCAGTGAGCCTCCAGACAAGTGGAAGAGACAGTCAAGCAGATGAGTACTTATTTATAGGCCAATGTGGCCAGACTACAGGGCCCAGGGGAGGAGAGTTTCACCTTGTCATGGAGGGAGAGAAGACTCAATACAGCCTCCAGTGCACCAAGTCTGAACTTTATATTGGTAGTTGAGTAGGAATCGGGTAGACAGAAGAAGGAAAGTATCCAGTTGGTAAACTTCTTACCCTGAAAGTCTGAAGTCCTGAGTTTGATTACCAAAATACATGTTAAAAAAGCCAAGGGGGTCACACACACTTGTAATCCCAATTCTTGGGAAGCAGAGACAGGTGGGTCCTTGTAGCTTACTGGGCAAGTTCTGGATCAATGAGAGTACCTATCTCAAAAACCAAAGAAAGGGCTCCTGCAAAATGACACCTAGGATTACCTCTAGTCTCCATACATGTGTGTTCATGTGCACATATACTTGTATACACACATGCACTGAATGCACATCACACACACACACACACACACACACACACACACACACACACACACACACAGAGAGAGAGAGAGAGAGAGAGAGAGAGAGAGAGAGAGAGACACTAAAAAGAAGAATCAGTTTCACGGAATGAGGGTATTCTGGTTTAAAGATACAGAAGTAAGGATTAGCATGGCAGGGCTGGAATGTTGTGTCCTGTCCGTTATGCGTGCAGCCCAGAATATGACAGGGATGGTGAAGAAGGAGGCTTTGGGCCAGGAGGAGCTAGTCTTGGGTGGTGGTCCATGAGATCCCAGAGTGAAGTCCTGAAGATCTAGTCTGTCACAAAGCCAATAAGGAGCCAAGGATGGTGAATACAGTGAGTTGGTATAGTTAGTGTTGTGTCTTGCAGGGCACACTAATGTTGCAATCTGGAGAGTAACTCATAGGGATTAAAGATAGCAGGTCAAAGTCTTTTAGTGTGATTAAGTAATGTAATATCTTTTCTATTGGGCTCTCTGTGTGAAATTGGCCATCAACTCAACAAGTCAAAAGTCTTGTCATGATTTTGATAATCTCCCATGGGAGGCCACACCCTCTCTGAGGAATGGACAGAGGGTGAGATGGGGAGATGGTGGGGGGACTGGGAGGATGGGTGGGAGAAGGAACTGGGATTGATATGTAAAATAATATTATTTTTAATTTAAACAAAAGAATAATTTTAAAACGTCTTGTCACATGTTAATTCCCATTAACCCAGTATGAGACAGAATTGTGAAATTAACTAAGTCTCTGGAACATATCCATCACAGTCTTCTGCATCTCCCAACACAGATTACCCAATCACTTACTTATTGACAGTGGTACAAATTACCGCTTCCCTCTCAAAAGCAGCAGGATGTCATTTGGTTCCTGGGTGGACTTAACTGTGTATAAATTATTATTATTCTGGCACATTTTCTAATTGGCTGAATATTAATTACTTGTACTCCATGTAGAAGACCTGAAGACATTAAATTGTCATTATGAAAATGCTTGTTGGTGCTCATCCACACCCAGCAGCACCATCAATTCTGCTGTTCAGAGGAACTTTGCTGTCCCATGGAGGGTTCTTCCCAGTGACTGAATCCTGCCACCTGGTGACAAAGGGGATGAAGGATCAACAGGTGTGTAGTCACCTTACTTTGACTTTCAACTGCTGTGACGAAAATGAAATGCTATGACCAAAAACAACTTGAGAAAGAGAGTGTTTTGCTTTGTTTTTTTATTTTTATTTTTTTTACATTCCTAATTATAGTTCATCATGAACGGAGTCAAGGCCAGAACTCAAGGCAGGAACTAAAGCAGAAGCCTAGGAAGAACACTGCTTACTTACTTGCTACCCATGGCTCCCGCAGCTTGTTTCTTCTATAACCCATCAACACACCTAGTGATGGCATCCTGGCACAGTAAACTCAGCCCTCTCACATCAAACATTCATTAAGGGAATTCATCTTCTTTATTAAGCATGCCTCTTCCCAGATGACCCGAGTTTGTGTCAAGTTGACAATACCTAACCAGCACAGTAGGTGACCAAAGATACTGAGGAAGGAAGATGACACGAAGTACTGTTGTCATGGAGACAGGAGAGGAAGAGGATGAAGCAAGAGTCAGTTGTCTGTAAGAGACTTTTTTTTTCTCATCCACCCACTCAGTAACAATACAGAAACTGCCATATATCACAGAGATCAAGACAGAGGAGACGCGTATCTTCTGGATTGCAGTTTATTTAGGTACAAAGATGAGATGATAAATTAGCTTTATAGATGCTTATTTGATGACAAATGTCATGAAACAAGAGCTTAGTGAGATGTGGGTGACTGATTTTGAGAGGGGTTTCTTGGTGGAAATGGTGTTTGGAGAACAAACAAGAGAGAGTATAATAGTGCAAGGAGTGTAACTGGAAAGAAGGATTGGTGGCTGTGGTGGTTCAGAGTCAGGTCACATGAGGAAGGATAGCTATAGGGACATAGGCTGATGAACAGGTGTGAAGTTAGGGCTTAGTCTGCCCCATCTCTAGCTTTACACTGTGGGCTGAGTTGGGAAGTAAAAGGCAAAGCACTGGGTCTTCTCAAATACTTCAACAATTACAGTGACCACAACGGTCTGATAGACTCTGGAATGGCAGGTGAGTTTGTGCTTTATATGTTACTGCTGGCTACTAGGGAGTGTTCTGTTGATTTCTCAAGTTTAGAGATGGATCATGGCGTAGTTCCTTTGTAATGGCGCTGTGTGAAAGGAGAAGCCTGCAAAGCCACTACTTACTGCCCTAGGTACCAGTTCAGCTAGCAAATTACTGCAAAAATTGGGGGAGTGAATGAGCCATGCTAGTATACCAGTAGACTTTGTGGGTCAGATTCTTGGGTGGGCATGGCAACAGTGAGGACATGTTTCTGCCTCCAGTATCTGAAACATCAAATGCTGTGTGTGCCTCAATGGCCAGGGAATAAAGGCCTCTGGACAATTCATGTACCAGCACTAGATCCCATCACTAGCAGGAATCACTCCTGCTAAGGCTGAGACTGGCAGGAGAAAATACCTAGCCTTGTCTTTCCATATGTCTTCAGCATCTTTCCTGCATGATGGTAGAGTTCTTGGCAGAAGTGCATGGGGCAAAGGTTTCAGGTGAATGAGCCTCCCAGAGGAACCACCCAAAGCCTTAGGGATGAATTCTGCTGTACTACATTGATTTTAAAATGTGAACCTCAGGAGAGAGAAAATAGACTCTATATCTTAATAGAAAGGTAGAAGGACAGTTGAAGACTTTGCAGACATACTTTAAAACTGACCACTCACATGAGGCAAATTTTACCTGCAGTGAGGCTGCATGATGACTAGCTCCCAGGTTTCAGACATGTCCATGAGATGCTCACTCACATACTCATAGGTCTGTTGGGTCTATTTGGATCAATGGTTGATGCCTCTAAGCTTCTGATCAATTTCAAGTCTGCTCCATACACATTAATTTCATGACCAAGATCATGAAAGGGTCATGCCCTCCTATGGCAGAGCAAAATTTCAAGCCAATAACAGAAGCACATTCACTAACCTGTCAATGGCCCAGCAAGTCCAGTGTATATGGGATGGATGCCATACCTCATACCTCATTTCTATTACTGGGATGTAGAATGGAGCTACACACAAAGGACGCGACTCTCATTTTATGACAGAAACGCTGTTAAGACTCAGTCTCCTGAAATTTTCAAATTAATTTCAAGAATGTTTGTAGCTGAGTTATTTGCATTAATATCTAAATGCTGAGAGTCAGCTACTTAGGTAGCATATGTGAGAATATTCACTTTTTTACTTTAACTTAATTTTTATTGATTCGTTGGGAATGTTACATCATGAACCTTAATCCCACTCACTTCCCAGTTTCCCCATTTCTGCCCCTCACCTTTGTAGTGTCCTCTCAAAAGGTAAACTAAGAAAGATAAAATAAAAATAGAATGAAAATAAGAATATTAATTTAAAAACAAAAAACTCCACTTTGCTTCTCCATCTTTCCTGCCTCTCCATCGCCTCTTCATTCATCTTAAGTGGCATTGGAAGTGGCTGTGTGTCAGACAGTTACTTGTTTGTCCTAATAGCTACTTACAAATGTTCATTGTGTAATGTGTTGTTGGTCAGGTTCAAGGCCTCTGGCTCCTGGTACACCATCAATACTGGACCCTCACTGAAACTCCTCCCAGGATACCCTGCAGTTTCCCTGAGTCCTGGAGGTCCTAAGGCTGTGGTTCTGTAGGACCAGTCCCTTCATGTACTGTATCAGGTTATAGATGGAGTAGATGTTGGAGAATCCCAACTCAAAGACCTGGATGTGTGTCTGGGTGGTAACTGAGTTGTTCTGTCTGGCTGCTGGGACATCCCCCCTTAAGTGAGGGGCAGAGCCCACTATCCCATACCCATGGTAAGGGGTGAGGCCAGTTTTTTCAAGTACAAGGGGGATGCTCTCCCACTATGGGTGGGGCCAGTTTTCCTGTGCTGGGGGCTATTGGGGTCCATTATATCAGGACTAGAGAGGGGCAAAGTCAGCTCAGCATGGCCCTCACACTTTAACACATGGTTCAACACTTGGTTTGCAGGGGCCCCTATGGTAACATGGGCAATGGACATCAACACAGACCCCAAATGGGGCAGGACCATGGACTCAGACATCAGCTTGGTATGGTGTGGTACCCTAACAACAACATGGCCCTAACTGGGGGCCCAGAACCAGGGCATCCAACAACATTTGATGGTAACAGGTATCATGGATATCAACAGCATCAGCTTGACCCTGGAGATGTTACCATGGCCCTGCATAGCAGCATAGGCTTCTTAGTTCATCATGTGCCCAGCAGCAGCGTGGTCCTTGAACTCCAGTATGGGCCCAGATGGTGGCCCAGACCCTGAGTAGTCAGATAGCCTTCGATGGTAACAGCAGTCATGGACCTCAACATAGATCCTGTGATTGGGCCACAGACCCATACTTGGTCCCTGGCCACAACTTGGGCCCAGGCACCAACATGGCCTTGGGTGGCAGTGTAGTGCATCCAGATCTGTATGGTTCGAGTGACAGCATGACCCTCAGGCATCAACATGGCTTTAGGTGTCAGCCCATAACCCAGGCATATGCACAGCCATCAGTAATAACAGGAGCCACTGACATCAGCAAAGACCCTGGTGTTGTGCCATGGTTGGCAGCACAGACCACACAGAGCATCATTACCCTGGCTGTAGTGTGGTACCCTAACAACAACATGGCCCTAACTGGGGGCCCAGAACCAGGGCATCCAACAACATTTGATGGTAACAGGTATCATGGATATCAACACAGACCATGATGTCGGCAGGGCCATTGACCCAGAAGACATGGACCTCAGCAGCAGCCTATGACCTGATATCATCACCAAGACCATGGTTGGTAAACAGGCCTCCCGAATCAGCCCATTTCTCACCACCTTCACTTCTTCAGATCTGCCTCTCTCCACAGCACATGAACCACTCTGCCTCTCTCTCCCATACCCTGCCATGTTTGGTTCTCCCCACCTAAGGCAACCTGCCCTGGGTGGGCTTGTGTGTGGCCATCTTTGCCTGCAGGTCCCAAGGTGAGAATATTCTTGACTTTCCTCTTTCCAAGTTAATCACAACCATTTTGCATGTATCCACCAAGTGACTTAAATACCTTTCTGTGTGGTTTTCCTTTCTTTCTTACTCTACCTGCTTTAATTTAGGGAATGGTGGTGTCATTATCCTCTTCCTACACTAGTAAGCTTGGCTTTATTGATTCAATAAACATAAATGTATTCATTGATGGCTTACCATGTTTTAGGAACTGTCAAGTGGGAACTAGAAAGGAAGTTTTTCCAGCTTCTCTCATTGAGATTGTGGTATAGTTGGAATGGGACAGGGTCTATAGCGATGTCTAATAAGTAGAGAATTTACTTATTTTGCTAAGTGCCAGATAGACTATTGGGAGGCATAGAATGTCCATGAGAGTGTAGAGGATATCTCACTCATATAGGATGGTCAGAGAAGGTTTCATCAAGGAGGTCCCAAGAGCCAGGAATGAAACTCAGTTAAGGGTGAGATGACTGTGCACCAGGGAGAGTGCTGGCAGGGGTAACACAAGGCACTGCTTGGAAACTGATCAAGGTATCATGAGGCTTCTAAGAGAGTCACAGGGAAGGAGAGGGAAAAAAGGGATAGCAAGCAGATACTCCTGAGTCCACAGTTCCTAGTCTCCTCCCCTGCTTTCTGTCCTTTACATGCCACCAGGCTGGACTATGTGACAGCCACTTCTGAAACTTCAGAGCTCATTCATATTTCTCAATTACCCATGCAAATCTTGGTTATGGGACCTGAAAGGAACCCTTTCTTTCTCCTATTTCTTATCCCCTGCTCTAGCAGTCCCTGAGGCCATCTTGCCAACAGACTCCCTTATTCAGTGCCTAGGAGAGACCAGCCATCATAGGTTTGCTTGATTCAATATTGCACAGTCAGAACATCTGCTGTTGCCCTCTCATCTATGATGCTCAGGCACATTCACAACTACAATCTGTACTTGATTGTTTGTATAGCCAACAGTTCCCTCTCTAGTAACCCAGCAAGTATTAATGTAATATCTACTGTGCCTTGGGAGGCAGACCTAGATAAAGTCAAGAGAATGACCTTACACAGGGGAAGAAGTGGGACTCAAGGCAAAGCCTCTAGGAGTAGTGGTAAGGAGGAGTATTTCCCATGGTAGATGTACTTGGGATGCGATCAGCTCCCCAGCGTCAGGAGTGTGCAAGCTTCGCTGGACCTTTGCCCTGATGTAGGTCAGCTTCCAGTGACTCTGCAACAGCAAAGCCTTGGCTTTCTGAAGTCAGACCTTCTCAATAGATTCTTCCAGGATGCTCCTGTGGTGTAATGTGTATATCTAAAATGCAGATGCCTCAAGTTTCTGAGTCAGAGACTATGTTGGAGAAGCTGGGGAGATGGCATTCAGCATGTTTCTCCAGAAGCTCCCTCAAATTCTGAGGCTTGGGACATCAGAAGAGAGTGAGAGATGGGGACAAGCTCCCTGCATAAAGTGTGGGAACTGAACATCACATTTTGGCTCTTCTAACAACTCCCTTGCTGTATGACTTTGGGTGTGTCTTCCCTTCATTTTCAGTTTACCCACATGTAAAATAGAGGTTTTCATCTGCCCCCTCAGGATTATGTGAAAGCTAACAGTCCTTTAATAAGAATAAAACAATCTAGGCTTTACATATAAGGCTTCATTTTTTTTTGCAGAATTTTTTGAGAGTAGAAAACAGCTCGGATTTCATGTAATTATTATTTTATTTAATAGTTTTAATTGGCATTCCAAGTCTTAGGTTTTATCATGGCATTTTCAAAAGAAAATTTGTTTTTGTTGGATTTCCCCCTTATGCATTTATTTTTGTTTGTATTTATGATGGTAAGAACACCTTCTGTGAGACTGCATCAGTGTCTCACAGGGGAGTGCTGTTAGCCACGGGTATAGCTGTAGAGAAAATCACTAAGATATATTCAAGGTGAGTATCTGAAACATTGTGCCTGAACATTGGTGACTCTTGCTATTTCCAAACCCAGCACTGGCACCCACCATGCCACTTTCTGCATCTATGAGTTCTACTATGTAAGAAACATCATCTAAGTGGACTCTTGTAGTATCTGCTCTTCTGCAACCAGCTTGTTTCCCTTTGTGCAATGTCCTCTGGCTTCATCCAGGAGTGCGGGGTCTCTCATAACTATATCTATATCTATATCTATATCTATATCTATATCTATATCTATCTATATAGATATTCCCTTATTGTACATCCACCTGAATGACAGACCTTTTAGGCTACTTTCACATCTTGACAATTGTGAGTACTGCAGTAGTAAATGTGGCACTGCTAGCATGAGTCTGAGTCCTGCTTTTAATTCTTTTGGGTAATTACTTAGAAGGTATTTTGAGAGCCCATGTATCCTGTCCCCACACCCCACCAGAATTCCCAGCAACACTGCACAGGGCTTCCAATTTCTTTGAACATGCTTCAACATTTACTGCCTTTCAGTGTTTTGATAAAATCTATCCTAAGAATTACAGAGTACTGTGGTATCAACAGCTCCCTGCCTTTTAATGTAGCTAAAAGGGTTTGTTGTTGCTTTAGGTGATATTTGTGTTGGTTCCAAAGACTAGGAGCAGGCATAAGAGGCAAAGGCCTGAGGCTTGTTGTAAATTCAGGTCTAGCAGTAAACTTTGGGTTAATAAGGGGTATATAGTGAGACTGTCTCAAATTCATGATTTCCAACAAACCCCCAAATCAGAACAAAAACATTGAATTCCTAAAATATGTAAAAGCACATTTTAAAGAAAGAGAAGAAAAGAATAGAATAGTTTAAAGAGATAAGCTCTTACTCTGCCCTCTGTTTCCTGTGGGTCTCCTGAAATAAGCATGACTCTTGTATGTCTTCAGGGGCCCCTCCAGGAGGCATCCACCTTCCAACACAGAAGGAACACTAAGTCTTTGGGAAGTGGGGCAATGTGAGGGTGTGGCCTTCTGAAAACAGATGACTCCTAAACAAATGTGTTAAGAGAGGTATTGGCTCAGTGCAACTCCTGGGCATGGTGCCTCTGAGAGAAGAGAGACAGGGCTGGGCAGAGGAAGAGGTCAGGCTGTCCTGTCTTTATAGCAGAGACCCTCTGAAGTTTGGCAAGGCAATGAGAGGGCCAGGATATAGAAGCTTTCCTTAGGGAAAGAGTGAGTACTGGTCCAGTCCTGCAGCTTGCTGCAAGAAGAGCAGCTCCTGAGAGGAACACTCTGAGGCCCTCTAGAAGGCAGTTCTTTCAGAAGCAACAAAACGGTCTGACGTCAGAAGGAATCCCTGGACAGCATCCATTAAAGCCCTGAACATAATCTCACCAGTTTTTGGCTGATTGGTCATCCATTAGATTGGAAAGAAACAATGGAAAGAAAAGGCAAGAAACAGGCTTGGTTTCACCTGCAGATCAGTTTATCCCTATAGATTGTAGAATGGAAATGCTTAGTTTTACCTTTTCATGAATAAGTGAACGATTGTGGGGGTGGAATTTAGTCAAAGAATTGTTCTGAAGGACATAGCTACCTTGTGAAAGGCAAAGAAATCAAAATATTTTGGGTGAGTATTCCAAACTTTATGCAGGATCATAGGCACTCAGGACTTCCTAGTTGAGTAAAAGTAAGTCACCTCCAAAAATGACTTATGGTAAGATAGGATCTTCAAAAGAGGAGTATATCAAGATCAAGGAGTGTGGTTTGAAGGAAATATTTTCTGTAGGTTCACTTGCTGCTTGGGAAGGTTGTGGACCCTTTAGGAGGTAGAGTCTGGATTGAAGGATGGGTCACTGAGATCCCCCTTGAGGCTTCTTGTTCAGCATCACTTCCTGCTCATGTTTTGTTTCCTGAATGTGGATACAATGTGACCAGCCAGCATCATCTTCCCCTTTGCTGCAAACCTTCCCACATGGTGGACCTTATCCCTCCAGAAATGTAAATAAAGGGCGTTGGTGGCACACGCCTTTAATTCCAGCACTCGGGAGGCAGAGCCAGGTCTACAAGAGCTAGTTCCAGGGCAGCCTCCAAAGCCACAGAGAAACCCTTTCTCGAAAAAACAACAACAAAAACAAAAAACAAAATGATTCCTTTCCCCTTTAAGTTGCTTTTGTCAGGGTATTTTATCACAGCAACTAGAAAGTAACCAGACACAAAGGGAGCATGAGTAGGGAGAATGGCACCTTGTTGGAAGGGCATTGAGAAGTGCTTTGGAGGATGTATAAGAGCTAACCAGTGACTCAGGATTTCTGTTTGCCTGGTAAAGCTCTATGACCAAAGCAACTTGGGGAGGAAAGGATTTTTATTTGTTTCATGCTTCTACATCATCATCAAAGGAAGTCTGGACAGAAACTCTAACAGGGCGGGAACCTGGAGGCAGGAGCTGATGCTGAGGCCATGGAGAGTGCTGCTTAGTGGCTTGCTTAACATGGCTTGCTCAGCCTGCTTTCCTATTGAACCCAGGACCACCAGCCCAGGGATGACACCACCCACAATGAATGGCTTTCTTATGGAGAGACTTTCTTAATTTAGGTCTCCTCTTAGATGACTTTAACTTGTGTCAAGTTGACATAAAGCTATCAGACAAACACACACACACACACACACACACACACACACACACACACACACACACACACAGCTATTGTCCTAATATGGCATGTTTTCAGTTCAGGCCAAGACAAACCATGTGTATTCATGTGTTTGTGCAAGCCTGTGTGAATTTATGTGCATCACATTCACGAAGGTGCGCATGGAGACCAGTGGGTGTCAGATACCCTGGAATTGGAGTTACAGGCCGTTTGTGAGCTACCTGACGTGTGTGCTGGGAATGGAGCCTGGTTCTTCTTTAAGAACAATAAGCGCTTTAAGTGAGCCACCTCTCCTGCTGCAAGAGAAATTATTTTATACTTTGGTTGCTACACACACAGACTTAGTGGAGGCAGAAAACTTTGAGTGGCTTTGGGAATGGGATGATTCAATCTCAACCAACCTCTGAGGCATCCATTGGCGTAATCATGGGGACCTAGGGACAGGACTGTGCCTTCTGTGGGATTGGTTTAGTTTAGCACAGCTGTCCCCCTGCTATAGCACATGGCTTTTCTTCAATAGACTCTACACTCAAATCACTGAGGACACAGATTAAAATTTCATGGTGATTAAAGGGCTTCTTTCCTCTACCCATGCTTTTCCCAGGGGTTTAACCTCTAATTAGCCAAACGTTCATTTTCTGGGGAGTTCCAGCATTACGATGTAATGTGTTAGTCCAAAAAAGAAACCAGCATCGTATTTTAAAAGTCACAGTGGCAGTTGTTTTGGGTGAATTACCATTTATACATTTCCATCTGTGAGTATTTTTCTGGAGTACCACCTGCTTTCCACACTTTGGTAGTAGAGAGTCCAACAGATCTTATCTCAGAATAAATGTATTTTATCTATAGTAGTTTCAGCAACTTTTTTATCTCACAAAATAATCTCCCTCTAAATACAAATCAGCTTTTAGAGCTGCAAATAGACATGCATGCCTTAAAAAATTTCCCCAATCTCTTGCCTTGGAAAGTCAATCTAAGGAAAGAAACCCAAAGTGACAATGAAGATGACAGGAAACCTGAAATAGCAGGCCTGTCTTATAATAAGAGAGCATCTATGATCCATGGAGGGGGGCAGAAGAAAAGGCTGAGTGTCACTGGGAGACAGGGAAGGGAGAAATCTTGTCTCTGAATCCAGAAACCTGAGTTCAGACTTCCTGTGGGTTCCTGCTCCCATGTGGCATTCATTAGGTTACTTAACCTCCTTGGCTTTTGTTTCTTCATCTGTCAGCCAGGGATAACACTTTCTGAAGAGCTAAGGCTTGATTCTCCCCATGGGAGATACCTTCTGGGGTGTCTCCATCTAGTGCAGGCTTCTAAGGATATAGGCATCCTAGATGAACACCTACCTAGTCACTTTCAGCAAGCAGCTCCCATTGGATAAGCGCAAAGGTCTCGGGGACTGAATTCTTTAGGAATATGCAGAGGTCATACAGAGCCCAAGAATAGATGGTGAGCATCTTGGCAATTAATTGAAATAGCAGTTTTCAAATGAAAATAAACTTACTTATAATAATAAATTTCGGTTTCATTTTAGAATTTGGGATTCAAAGGAGGTTTTGCTGGGAGCCATGGGCACTGCCTGCCTGCTTCCTGGGAATGACTTTATCCTACTCTGGCTTTAAGGGACTGTGGCTCAGGGAAAAGAACTAATTAGAAGACCTCTGGTCATTCTGTCATCCACAAAGAAGCTATGTGAAGATGCTCAAAAGAATAACTGAAATAAGATGGCTTGTTTTGACCTGTGCATACAAACAAATGTGCAAATACTATGGGGCAGATGGTTCCCAAGCAAAACATGCCAGGCACCCGTTGGACAGGAGCATAGGGATCCTGGAGTCATCACTGTATTTGATGGGTGATCATATCATGTATCACTGGACTGAGATCTTTGAGAGTGCATGAGTGCTATTTTATAATTTCCCTGGGAGGTTAGGACGGAACATGAGAACAGGAGGGCTGTCAGCGCTCCAAGTGCTCTGTTTATAATTTCACATCCCTTGATTTCAAGAGCCCCAGTATTCTAAGACACTTCATGGATTTACTGACAGCCTTGAAACAAAGAGAAAAAAAAACTATATGCATCCATTTTAGCATACATACTGATTTCAGAGATGGTCACCAGATGTGATTTAGAATTGAAAAAAAAATGTGTGTTTTTGCATTTTGGGAAACTGACAGCTCACTTGAATGTTAGAGCTCTGAGGAGTGTAATATGAAGGAAGCCTCTTCAGCCCTGTCACCCACACTCCACAGGACAGTGGCTCTCTCACTCTGGGGAGGTACAGGAGGAAGCACTGTTTGTGGAGACTGGTCTAGATTCTATCCCCACCCCATCCCAAAGGCTGCCCTGATTCCTCCCTTCTCACTGGCCATTTGTACAGGCTGATCACAGCCATCAACATTGTTAAGGAGACTCACTGTTTCATTTTTTTCTTTTGCATGATGCTCCATTGCCAAGTACTGATCTCAGGTATGTGCAGAAGTGACCTTTCCATTTCTGTCAAGAGATGGGTGTTTGGTGAGAGCCAAGCAAACTGAAAAAAAAATCACAATGGAAAGTAGAGTGAAGAAGGATCCAACCAAGGTCTCCCTAGGGAGAAGATGCAGAACAAGAGAGACATTATTGAGGGGAGCATCTTCTCCAACATGGTGTCCATTGTCATACACCTCACCGAGGGACATTAAAGTAAGCTCGGGGTTAGTCTGAGATAATGAGATTTTTGTCTCAAAAATACATAACAAAATGAAGTATAGAGGGTGAGTCAGATAAGAGGGATAGGGTGTGTCTTTACACTTTAGTTTTGGATCTCATGTCTAGTTGGGAAGAGAGAGTGCTAGGGAACAGCTCTTGACCCTCCTCAAGAGACACTGAACGATGTCCCCTTGCAGAGTGAAAATTGAGGGCATGGAAGAGAGGTCTGGCCCATATTTACTTCCCAGAGTCCCTGCTGTCTGATAAGCTATCTCTGCCTCCTTCTTATATTGCTTTCCCACAGTGCCACACTCTCCCACAATGCCATGCTCTCTCTGCATCTCACTTTCTGGGGATCTAGATTCAGGATTGGTTGCTAACATCCCAGACTTTGAAGAGAAACATACAAAAGTGGCTGCCTCTCTGTGTCTTCATAGGACACATTTTTGATGACTGGCTTTAAAACTGCAAAAATTGTGAATAGAAAGAAAAGCAAGACTCCAGAGAAGATGACAGATAGCATGAAGAATCAATTAAACACTGCCGTGCTGTTGCAGGCTGCTGAAAGATTATTGATCCTGTAGGTGCCATCTTTCAGTACAGTCCCTTGGAACATGTGACTAATGTAGTAATTTGGCAGACAGTATTATCTTCAGAACCCACCCAGTTGTGGAAGTGAAGTCAGTGTCTTCCAATGTGACCTTGAGAAGCCCTCTCCTTTCTTTGATCTCCAGTTTATTCCTTTCTCAACAAGGTGGTTTAACTAGAGGTAGGATTCTGAGGGTATTTCTTTGAAAATTTGAGTCCTCACTATATCTCAACCCATAGCTGACTGTTACTCAGTCATGTATTTCATCCTTCAGATATTTATGTACTGCTTCTTCTGTTCCAGGCCTTGGGGGTTGAGGGAGGCATAAAATGTATGACTTGAGGAGTGTGGGTTGCCATGGTTAATAGTGATTGTCAGTTTGCTGGTACAAAATCATCTGGAAGACAATCTCTGAGCATGACTTAGAGAATTTCTAAATTGGGTTGATTGAAGTGGGAAGTCTCATGCTAAATGAGCCCCATTCCCTGGGATGGGGTTCTGGACTGAGTAAAAAGGAAGTATGCTGATCAGTGACATTCATCTCTCATTGTTTTCTGACTGTAGATGCAGGGTGAGTGACTAGCTCCCTCTTGCTTCTGCTGCCATGCCTTCCCCCTCATGGTGGAAGGAAACTGTGAACCAAAATAAACTAAATTCTTGCTTCTCCCAGTAGTTTTTTTTCCAGGTATTATTTTGCTGTAGCAACAAAGAAAATAACTAAAATACTAATACAAGGTTGTGTGTAAGAGGTAGAGGGCTTGCCTAACAAATGAAAGGCACTGGGTTTGATCCCCCAGAACTACAAAGTAAACAAACAACAGCAAAATAGGTGGCCTGGGTGGTAAAGGATGGGGATGACAGATTGTACCTGTGAATAAAAAGTTCTTGGAGTTATTATTATGGCTTTGCTGGGCATGGTCAAGGCTAGAATGGTGAGAACTTCATTGAGCTGTGAAAGAGGGCCTAGAGTGTAGACCCAAGGGGTGGAATGAGGTCCTAGCACAAAAATGTTGCTAGGAGATGGCTAGATTTCCTTTTAGAAGCATTAGAAAGTTCACAACTCTGACTTGTCTTAAAAGCTGAAAATCACAATGTCTGTCATGGGTATAATGGGTAGAGTCCTACAGAGTGGCAGTGGGGAGGAAAGAAAGACACTTCCATAGGGACCATGGTGGTGCCCCTGACTCATTCTCCTTTCTTTAGATAGTATGGGTTGTTGCACCCATCTCTGGAAGCCTGGATCAGAACTTTATGGAGTCACCCCTAGGTAGATCTCAGGATAGTGGACAAGGGAATTTTTTAAAGTATTGGATAATCCAGGGAAAACCTGCCTTCAGGTTATCTGTGCATGAACCATGTGAAGAATGTTAGCCAGACAACAAATAGCAGGGAAGCCAATGGCAGTAGGGATAAAGGTCCTTGCAAACCTTACCTTGGCATATAAGGGGACACATTTACATTGCAATTAGAAAGCTGCTGTTTTTTTCCCCCTTTAACTCTAAAAATATTCCTTGAGTTGGGGGAAGAATGGAACCAACTCCAATATCTGTCATGCTTCACGGTCTCTCTTCTCTTCCTCCTATCTTCCTTTTTCAGGTGTGTGGTATATGTACATACTTGTATTATGTGTGTTTCCGGGGAGGTCTTGAGCACAGATGTTGTTAGGAGTCTTCCTTGATTACCCGCTGCTTTATATTTTGAGTCTCTTGCTGAGCCCGGAGTTCACTGATTCTATTTAGCTGGCTGGCCAATGAGCTCCAGGGACACACTGTTTTTGCTCCCCTGGACATCCCAGTCCTGGGATTATAGACAAGTTAACATGCCTGGATTTTCCCCTGGGTGCTGGATATATGAACTCAGGTCACTATGCTTGCACTGAATCATCCCCCTAGCTTCTATCCACCACTACTTCTATGACAAGTGTGCTGAACATAGGAGATACCTAGTGGGGGAGGGAACATCTGTTCATACTCCCATGTCCTGTCTCTTGTCCCCAATAGAAACAAGACAGAAAGCTGTCTCATACATATCAGACTCTCTTCAAATTACTCTCAATATAGCAAGTAGGAAGGTTCAGACTGCTGAATGACCCTTCTTCAGCCTCCTGCTTGGCTTCAACACTCCTGATCTTGCCATAACCCAGAACTCTGCTTTGATTTTAGTTTTTCATGGGTCACACACTCTCCTCTATCCTAAGAACTTCGCACACAAATCTCCCCATTCCTTGAAGGCCTTTAATACGCCCACACAACTGGCCCATTTTCTTTGAATCTCAGCTCAGTGCTCACACTGTGGGTGGCTCTATCTAACTAGTCTCACAAAAGTAGGTTTTCTCTCTTGTCACCTGCTACCTCCAATCTGGCAGAGTCTACCATCATTTTACTTGACTGCTTGTTTGAAGCATCTTCTTTCTAGAATATGAGGACAGGAATGTCTTTTTTTTTTGGTCTCTCTTGTGGCCTCAGTGCCCAACAACAGTGCCTGATACATAGGAGAAGATCAGCCAATATTTGTGAAGTGAATACATGGTCTTTAGATTGATCAGGCTCAGACCCTGAAATCCCTATTGCAGCCTGCTTACCATCTCCAGGTCCATGAGCACAGGACCATGCATCTCTGCACCTGGAGAAGAAGCCCCTCGTCCAGACAGGGAGAGGCTACCTTGAAGAAGCTATACTTGTCTTCTGAACATATACTTTCCCATTCTGAAATTAACCACTTGCCATTCTTCCTGGCACACACACTATTCCAGACATCAGGTAGACCTCGCCACTATCCCATGCCAGCTGGAGTCTCCAGGGAGCAGCCCTAAATCACACTGGCAGCCCTAGGTGGGACTGTAACCTGGCCTCGGCCGTATATCACAGGCATGTGGTGTGCATCATATATCACCAAGCTCCATAAAGCCTCCTGCACCTGGGGAAGCTGCTCGAAGTGCTTCGATGAGCAGTGGCTCGGCTCGGAAATAATTGCCCTCATCTGTAACTTTTCCTCCACCCCAGAAGGCTGTCTTATTTACTTTCCACTCTCTTTTTTACTTCTAACCATGTTGTCCCTCCCTTCTTTTCATCCTTTCTCTCTTGACTTCTTCATGCTTCACTTCTTCTCTTGCCCTTGTCTAGAAAATTTCCATGAGAGGGCTGGAGAGAAGTCTCTTTTGGTAAAGTGCTTGTTGGCCAATCATGAGTACTCAAGTTCAGGTCCCCCGCACCCACATGAAAAACTGGACGTGGTAGTGCATGCTTGTAATCCCAGCTTTGTAGAAGCAGAGATAGAATGACCGAGGGGCTTGCCAGCTACCCAGCCTAGCCTAATTGACAAGCCCCAGGTCCCAGTGAGCTATCCTACCTTACAAAACAAACAAAACAACCAGGGGATGGCTTCTGAGGAATCGTGTCTGAGAAGATGAGCACATCCAAGGTTGACCTCTGGCTTCACAAAAAAATGTGCATATACGTACCACAGTAGCCACACAGGCACAGAGAAAGAAAAGTTTCAATGTGATCAAGTCAACGAAACCAAAGCAAGGGATGGTGGACTCCTGAGAATGTCACAGAACAAACAGATGGAAGAACCAGGAAAACACCCCCTGGACTGTGAACCCTCAGGGAAAGAAATTAGGTGTGGCCCTCTCGATTCTCAGCTGTCCAGGAGGGGTCTTTCGGGAAGGAGAATGGTGCTTCTAGGACTAACATAGCCATGAATTCAGATCTCCTCTTTTCCACAGAATTTATAAGATGTGTAAGGACCTTCCCAGCATCTTGAATTGAGGGATGCTGTGGAAACAGGCTGACATAGCCCCAAAGCCTGGTGACTTGGGTACCTCTCTCCCTCCTCTATTTTCTTCTGTGCAGGTAAAAAGTCATGTGTCCCTCACAAAGCTTCTGTGAGGAGTGGAGCAGACAAGGGTTGGGTTTCTAACAATCTGTAAGATTTACCGCAAACGATAGGCCTAGATAGCTCCTTCAGAGCTGTTTTCCCCGAGAATATTATGTGACTTTGCTTGAGGAGACATGAATGAATATCTATTCATCAGCAAAGGACCAAAGATGCAATTCTATCCAATCCTCACTTAGTGAACCAGTGAGTTTATGGAACTTACAGGGAGGGGTGCAGATGAGGGGTGCTCTTTCAGGAGCATGAATAATTCGAAAAAGTGCAGCGTAGCATGAATGACCAGTAAACCTTAGAAATAGTTCTATTTCTACCCTATTTATCTAATGGTGACAAAGTGCTTCCACTTTTAACATCAAAGTTGTTTTAGTTACACAAAAGTTAGAAGCTCGGGTGACAGACGTGTTCACCTCCAGTTCCATATCAAGAAAATATCTAGAGAAACCTTTTCACAGTGATCCTATCCTATCTAGCTCTTTATTGTCAGAGAGGGGGTGGGCCTAGGGCAAGAAGAAAGAGAGAGAGACTTTCAAGAAAACACACACATACATATATTGCAGATTATATGTAATGTAGAAAATGTATATACACACGGAGAGAAATAGAGAAATACAAGAAGGAAGGGTACCTGGGGAGAGACACAGAAACGGGGAGAGGAAGATAGCCATGCAGAGGCAGAACAGAGGGGAGAGTAACATTGGGAAGAAAGGACAGAGATAGATAAGGACAGATGAGCAATGCCTCATGAAGGGGTCTAGAAAGTACATGGGTGGAATTTTCACAAACCATATGATGAAGAATAAAAAGAATTCTGGGGTGCTGCCAATTCTCTTTTACCTCTTCATAAAATATCATGCCGGCTGCACTTGAGGAACATTGCCATAAAGAGGAGAGAGAACGAGCAGAGCAGAAGGAGGGTTGGAACCAATTTTGTCATCATACTTCAGCCTCCTGGGATGGATGGCTGGACACTGAATCTTGGAGAGAGCAGATGCTAGGGGAGCTGTGCAGAAGAGGATTCTAGTGCATCAACACCAAGGGAATCTCAGAGGAATGACTTGGCCTTCTTATCGTTAATGTCCACCAATCATTTCTCCTTGACATGGCACTCCATTGCACCCACTGGCTATCAATCACTTCTTTTGAATTTGCTACACTTGCTGGTTGCCCCACCTTAGTGTTCAGTGCCATCCCACCATCCCCAGTCAGCATTTAATGTCACTCCTCTCTTGCCTTCATTCTCTATATACAGTCACTTGGCCTACCCCTTTACCTCATAAAATGCATCTTAGCACCACTCCTGGTGATACAGCCCATTTCTTCTGCTCCCACTCTGTCCTGTATTTTCTGGAATTTGCTATGTTTCCTAATGGCCTCTTTACTTCTGGGTTGACTTCCCCCATGACCCCTCTTGGCTGCATTGAAAAGAAATTCTCAATACAGAGCTTAGACCATGGTATTCCCCAAACAGAATCCTGGGACATCCATTTTGCTTTGGAATGTGCCTGCGGTCTGGGACCCTATGCCCATGGAACCCTGTGCCCATCCTGTCTTGTTTCTGCTTCGTCTACTTTCCACTACCGCCACAATGTGTATTGCTCCCAAGCATCTCTGATTCCACTCTTCCTCCCAATGTCTCACTTTGTTCCTTCTGAGAATGCCCTCAACCCACATCATATGACCAAAGACTTGCCTCTGAGATAGTTTCTCAAGAAGTTACTTTTTAGTTTCTCAGCCACTGTGTTAAGCATGAACGCAGATTTCTAGGGCAAAGCTTGCCCACTCAGCTAAGAGAAGTGTTTACTGTGTTACCACATCTTGTGCTAGGTACCTCGCCTTGCCTTGCCCAGTGATGAAACCCTCAATGACACCATGGCTGTAAAGGACACAGGACTCAACCATTTTTTTTTCCATCTTGTTCAAGAGCAGGGTGATTGACACCTCTAAAGAGTGTCTGAAATTACCTTTCTGAATGAATTAGATATTGAACCTAAGGAGGGAAAAAAGATTATCTGTCCTTGAACATTTGCTCTTGCTGTTTGGATGAGGCAATAGGAACTTGGGAAGGATGCCCCACATGGCTTTATGAGTGGACAAAGCAGAAGCCCTTTGTTTTCTTTGGCTGACCCAAGAGAGCACCAGGGAAAATAGGATGGCTATGGAGTAACATCTGCTCCCCATTTAAAGGACATTGGAGCAGCTGGACTGGCAGCTGAGCTGGCTTGTGTGCTGAGCAGAGAAGGTCTGGAGTCCCACAGATCTGGACATCAGCATGTCCCAGGCATGTGCCTCAAGCTTTCCAAGACTTAGACATTTCAGGCTTCTAAGTAGGGAGATGGAGAAGGAGGGGGAGGGAGACTAGCTTCATGTTATGAAGGTCTCTGTCTCTGTGTTGGTTCTGTACCATGTAGATGAGTCCTCAGTTTCCCAAACTCCCTCCCCAAATGTTCCTGGTTAGTGGAAGTCATTGGGAGTTCTGGAGAAAGATGCTAATAAAGAGGCTAATGCATTTACATTGGACTTACTGCCCCGAATCCTTAAGAGACCCTCAGCCTGATCTGCTGCTCTTTGGCATCTTCATCCCTGGATCTCTCCAGCCTTGTCCCATCCTGCTGGATTCTTGCATTAGTTTTGTGAGTTAGATGGCTAATCTTGGATGTCGACTTGACTACATCTGGAATCAACTAAAACCCTAGCTTCTGGGCACAACTCTGAGGGACTTTTATTATTAATATTATTTGAATCAGGAAGACCACCCTAAACCTAGACTACACTTTCTGGTGGAAGCTGAGATAAAAGAACCTAGAAAAAGAGAGCTTTGCTTTTTCCCTGCTAGTTCACACTCCCACTGACAGGACCATCTATTTTGTTGCTGTGGTACTAAAACTAATTTACTCAGGATTCCACTATAGGCTTAAGACCTCCAGGACTCTAGCATGGGACTGTTGAGAGATCCAGCCTTGTGGATTGAGCAGCTACTATATTCTTGCCCTTTGTGCCATGAGACAGTCATTGTTGGAATATTTGGACCACATCCGATGATCTAATCAAATACACACACACACACACACACACACACACACACACACACACACACACACACACCATTTCTGTTCTTTGAAAGAGTTCCAACTATTACAGTGAATTTGTTATGACAAAAATCCCGAACAGGAATGTATTTATTCTCCCATACTTGTACAGGATGGAAGACCAAAATCAAGTTGTTTTCATGGTCATATTTCCTCCAAGGCTTCCAGGGAACTTTGTTTATATACTCGAGTGGTTTTTGGTAGCTCCATGATTCTTTGGGCTCTTATTTCTGACTCTGGCTTCATGTGGTTTCTTCCTTTTAGGTCTTCCCCCATTTATCTGTCTGCACATGACATCCCCCCTTCTCCCCCTGATTTCTCTTTTTATAAGAACCAATTCTGACCAGTTGTAATGTATTAAAGCTTGATTATATCTGCAAAGGAACTGTTTCTTGAGTGTAACAAGTAAGTTCACATTCCTAGGATCTTTAGGAGAACATAACTCAACCCATTACATTGTCTCTCCCTTTACTCTTCCCTTATTTTTTTCACTTATGGTATGCCCTCCAAAAGCTCTGCATCCTTCTCTATTGCACAGAGTCTTATGCTTTTCTCTTCCCAAAGTCTGTTTTCAGTTTTTGAAAACTACCAAGATGGCCATGGTTTTGTCTGTGTTTGTGTTTAGGTGTGTGAAGCTGCATGTTCACATGTATGTGTAAGTCAGAGGCCAATCTTGGACTTGTTCTTTGGGAGCCGTCTACCAAGGGAGACAATGAGAGATTGAGAGAGAGAGACAGAGAGAGAGAGAGAGAGAGAGAGAGAGAGAGAGAGAGAGAGAGCTTGTTAAGTAGGTTAGGCTATCTGGCTAGTATATCTCAGGGATCCATGTGTTTCCACTTCTCCAGCACTGATATTACAAGTGTGTGTAACCATATGTAAGGATAAATCTTTCTGCCAAGCTGCCTGAGCCCCGCCACCATGTGGGCACCCATACTTGTCATTTTACTTGGTATTGGTGATTAAACGTGGATCCTCACGCTTGCAAGACAAGCACTTTAGTAGCCTATCTCCCCAATTGCAGCTATGGCTTTTATGTAGCAGGTTGCATCCTTCTAAATCTAGAACTACAACTTCTTCTTTTTAATTCCTTTATTTTTACTCGAAAATTTTTATTTTATTTTATGTGTATGAGTATCTTGCCTGCCTGTAGATATGTATGTACAAAACATACGTGTGCTGCCTGTGAAGGCCAGAAGAGAGCATCAGATCCCCTGGAACTGAAAACATTTGTGAGCTAGCATGGGAATTGAACCCAGGACATCTGGAAGAGTAAGAAATGGTCAACCTTTGAGCCATTTCTCTTGCTTCCTTTTCTTTTTTTAAAAATTATACTTACTATATACATGGGATCATGTTATACATACAGTTACAGATCTTGTTTTTTAATACTTTGCAATAAAACATGGCCATGATTCTGTGTCAACTAATATGCCTTTGCACCATACTTTTGAAGGAATATATAGAGTGTCACCATGTGCTTTTTTTCCACCGTCATCTAATATACTAATTATCAGCTGTTGGGCACACAGGTTGCTTCTGTCTTGTCTCTGTTGGTGGCATTGCCTTGGTAAGCATGGTCACAAGCAGATGCACTATTCTAATTATTGGCATTTGCTGGTTCCCTTGGTGGGATGCTATCCATGTGGGCATTCTCTGGGTAAACAGGAGGCATATGCTTTGCTAAGCCAGCAAAATCATTACAGTCAGAGCTAAAGATGAGGGCAGGCTCCTGACACAGCACCTTGCACTGTCCATTATTAGGGCAGAGTGATGCTCTCAGCTGCCTTAAATCTGCAGACCTATCTAATTCTAGGAGGAAACTGATGGCTCCCATCCTGGAGTCAGTGTTTGGAAACTCACAACAAAAGAGAAGCTTTATTAACACTAGAAATGTACTCTCGGCTCAGGTTTCCTTTCAACACCCATCTTGTTCATCTCACAGCTCAATGAACTGTTAACGTCACATCTATCTTTTGTTCCAGCAGCGAATCCAGTTAGTTGGAGCTTCTGCTAACTGTAGACAGATAAGCTTTAGCTTTCCCAGGGAGCAGGAGGAAAGGGTGAGAAGGGAAATGTGTACAGATGGTCCTAGTAAAGCTGTGGTGGGTTTGGGAAAAATGGTAGTCTCCTGACCCATGGAGGATTATAATCTTGTGTTTTGTAGTGTGGTTGAAAACTTCAGAAGTGTTTTTCTTTGATGCTAAACTCCATTCTTCTTTCCACTCTTTGGTACCAATGTTCAGTTGGCTGTGGTCACTGCTTCATTTCTGTAGGAGTGCCTGAGAGATACTGGAATTTGGGGAAATATCTTTTCATTCCAGCCTGAGAGTGGTTTAATGATTTACCCCTAATATCTTCTGTGATAAGCCTCCTTCCTCAGATGACAACACCAGGTTACTGCAAACAGAACATTTAAAGCATAGTTTCTCCTACTTGATTAACATCTTCCTTGACTTGACCTCGAAGGCTTACTAGCTAATGTCAGTCCTTACCTCTAAGCCTTGTTCTTAAGTCTCTTGAGTGTCTGTCAAAGTCCTTTACTGCCTGTCCTAGTCCATGGTGTAATGCATTTTGAAGGAGGAGAAACTTGTCATAGCTTTGTCTGTAAAGTTTACATTTAGAAGCACCTTCTCAGCTTTGAACATCTTTTCTAGGCCTTTTACTGGATCCATTGCAATGGAGTCTGGTTCCCACAGTCAAGTTCAGGCCCTGGATGCCATCAGATCTTTAGAATCAAACACTAGAGCTCATGTGTAATGTTTACTAAGGCTGCCACTGTATGTAACTCAAGGTTCCCCCTTACTCTAAAACAGGACCCATGGGAAAACAAAGTTCTGTTCACTATTAGGACTTTTGCTACTATCTATAGAACCGTGAATGAGAATTTTGCAGGGAAATGCAAATGAAATAGAATTTTGAAGACTTAGTTTCACAGAAATGGGGATCCACTGGTTTCAGAAAAATTAGGGAGAGTGGGGTTCCGAGTTTTGTGGATGTGTGTTTGAGCAGTCTGAATTTCTTCATGTGTAAATTTTTAATAGCCAGTACTCACTGAGAGTTTTCTATAGGCCACAGAATATTCTAATTTAAAAAATTGGCTTAATACATTGTCTGTAATGGGACCCTGTGAGGATGGGGACCATGAGCATGCTCTGCACAGAGTAGAGGAAACTGAAACACAAAGAAAGATGTCATCCCCAGGATTAGCAGTTGCTGCAGCTGGGGTTTGACTACCAGTCAGGTTCATTTCCTTCACTGGTTTTTCACAAGGGCCCATTGCTGTCATGCAGATTTCTTCATCAAACCACAATTTTCTCCCTCTTGTAATCAGCACTATGTGGTAGGATTTTTCAAGATTTTACCTGTATCTTATTAATCATAAATCTCTAGCCACCAGCCTTAGCATCCCTTAGTAACTCCTACATAAATAAACCTCAACATTGATGGTTGCTGGAAAGTGATGTTCAATTTCTATCATTCCTTCTACATTTATTTGTTGGCATCCCATCACTAGGAAGAAGTGTATATCTCTTGTGATACTTAGTATTGGTACTGAATCCATGGATTTCCATGTTACTTAATTGGTTAGAATCCATTACTATCATTATTTCCTTAATGATCAAGCTGTCTCTGATTTTCCTAGTGGGAGCCCCTTCTGTCTGGCTTCAGGATGCTTCTGAACATACTTTCACTTTCTGACACAAGACAGTTGATCTTGTACTTGATTGTTCCTCTCCATCCGTACAGCCATGCAGCTCTTCAGAGGTCCATGGTTCTTCTTAGTGGGGAAGGGCATTTGGAAACAAAAATTTGGCCATTTTGTGTCCTCATTTTTATAAGAATGTCATTGTCTTGGATCATATACATGGAAAGGCTAGATATTATGAATGTATTGCATACAAACACATCTATCTATCTATCATCAATCTGTCTGATCCATCCATCATCCATCCATCCATCCATCCATCCATCCATCCAACCATCCATCCATCCATCCATCTCATATACAGCCTAAATTAGTTATCTAAATTATAAGCCTATGCCAATGTTTTCTGTTCCATTCTGATACCACAGCCTTAATTCTAGCCTTCTTTAGTCTTGCATTTTAATATCTTCTCTGAAGGGGAGCACCGGTTTCATAGTAACCCCAATATATTATTTACTAATATGGCTGAAGGTAATCAGTCTCCTAATCATGTCGTTCTGGTTGCCTCCTGGACCAGGCACATTCAATGATCCACAATTCTTCAGAGTTTTGGATACTGTGCATCTCATCACACAGATTACAACAGGAATTCTCGACACAAAAGGAAGGCCTTTAGTTGAGCCATTATATCAGAGACTTTGCTGTAATGCAGGGATATTTATTGCTATGCTACTCATTGGCATGAACACTGCACTAGATTTTGAGAACACATATGTGATTAAACCAGAGACTGACCTTCAACAACTTCACTGTTTGATGAGGGAAGCAAAATTGTGCACCGATAATACTGATTATTGTGTTAAATATGCTGTGGAAGTCCCAGCCGTGTGATGGACATTGCAAGGGGGAAACATAAAGGAGAAGGTTCCTTACTGGGTAGCTGAGTTGGCCAGGTGATATGAGGGAGGAGGTAGGCTAGAGAAAAAAAGCCACTTTTGCTGCCAATCTGGTGAGGCTGAATATTGTAGGATGATTACTCATTCCAGCCTCTGATAATCAGGGACTCAATTCTTGGTCAGGCTATTTGAAACCATCAGCTCACCTGGCTTACATGCACTCATTATCTTAATGCTTGAGATGAATCCCAGGGTCGTATGCTTCCAACGTTTAAACTTCAATAAGTATCTGTTTGGAAGGCAAAGGAAGATAATAGTACATTATTCATAAAATATATACTTCTTTGGTTAAAAGTAAAAGACTTGTTGTAGATTCTTCCAGTTCAGTAGCTCTTTAGGAGGGTCTCAAATAATCAAGTGACTGGTGGCATACTGTGTAGATGCACAAAGTTATTTCTAAGTACTTAAGTGGGTAACTCTGGTGTCTTCTGTGACCAAAGAACAGCACCAGTCAATTCATTTGCAATAATAATGGAGATTCATATTACTGTTGTTTGAATCAGAAATATTCTCCACATGGGCTCAAGTATTTGAAAATTTGGTCTCAGTTGACAGTGCTGTTTTGTGGCACTGGTTTGGAAGGTTATGGAACCTTTAGGAGGTAGAGCTTTGCTGGAAGAAGAAGTACATCACTGGGGGTGGGTTTGGAGTACAGATAGTCCAGCCTCACTTCCTGTTCTCTCTCTGTTTCCTGTATGTGGATAAAAATGGGATCAGCCATTTTGCTTGTGCCTCCATGCTTTACCTGATTTTTGTCCTGTCTTTCTGATCATGATAGACTCTGTCCTTCTGGGACTGTAAGCCAGAATAATCCCTTTCTTTCCGAAGTTGCTTTTGGTCATGTTATATCAATGGAGGGATAACTAATTCATAGATCAAGACATGAGGAAATGTCCTTGGATGGACAGATTCTTACAGACTGATTGCTTGCATAGCTACCTTCTTGACAATTGTTATGGATCCAGATTGACTCAGAGTCATGCCACATTTTCTAGTTGATGAAGTATTACCTCAATATTATATTATATTTCTTATTTTGCTCAACCCAAACTTTTCGCTTCTACTCATCTCAAAGAATTGACTCAATTAAATATCTCCTGACCAACCCCTGACCCCAGTTTTGACCCAGAACATGGGAGAAAGAAAAGGGAGCATTTTTCTCAAGGTAGAGCCCTCTCCATAAGCTCCTGGGATCCCATCTGGCACCATGGAGACCAGGGGCAGTGATTATGGATTTGTCACAATTCCTTCCTACAAAATGCTCCTCTGTGGAGGACATAGAAGAGAAAGTTGGAGAAGGAAATTGGTGGTGTAAACAAGCTCTCTGGGGTAATGTTTTCTTGAGACACAAAATTGTTTACGAGCTCCTTGGGAGTGTTATTTACATAAAACAATCACTATGCTCATTACCCAGGCAAGCTCAGTTATTCATTAAAACGGGTACCTGCAGGACTTGGCAAACCTTTGTGTGCTGAGTTCTGTGCATTCCTGTCCCTCTGCAGGGACCATGTTCACTCCTTTAATGTTTTCAATCTGGTGATCATAGCAGGTACCACTTCAGAGAGCCACTTTTGATAGATTTTATGGTTCAGTTTTTCACAACAGCCTGGCAACGCACATGTTACTGTCCCACTTGACTTATGAAGGAAATGAGGATTCCAGGTATGATAGTGGCTTGTCTAAAACTTCCTGGCAGGTCATTGAGGAGGGTGGGGCTGGCAGCCTTTCTGTAGATAGTTGGAGAGGATGATGCTTTTTCCACACAATGGGAGGATATGCAGTGAAGGGTGGGCAGGACAGGTGTTTACTTGCCTTGTCTATCTCTTTTCATAATGTAGCCCTAGGGGGGAGCTTTGGAGCTCCAGTATGCTTGGGGAAGGAGAGTATACAATGAGTTGCAAACAATATGTACCTAGGAGTCTGTTTTACTACAACCTTGACTGGAACAAATACTCAGCTAACTCTTCTTGCCATATTGGTTATGATCCACACATTCTCCAGGGCTCTGGTTTTTGGCTTGTAAAATGTGGGAGAAGAAGCCTGGTGGTGGTGGCACACACCTTTAATCCCAGCACTTGCGAGGTAGAGGCAAGCAGATCTCAGTGAGTTCAAGGTCAGCCTGGTCTACAAAGTGAGTTCCAAGACAGCCAGGACTGTTACACAGAGAATCCATGTCTTGTAAAACCAAGAAAAAAATGTTGGAGAATATAACTAGTTGGGGAGTGCAAGATGTTTTTATAATTAAATGTAAGTGGTGTGTGTTTGTGTTTTGTGTGTGTGTGTGTGTGTGTGTGTGTGTGTGTACTTATACATGTTTCAGATTCTCAAGACTCTGGTCTACTAATAATGACACAGCTGAGACTAATGAAGACCCTTTATTAAATGATGAATATCATGTTCTTTATCTTGTTTAAGTCTGAAAAACCACATGAGATAAATGTTATTTTCTCGTTAACACAGGTAAATAGGAGGCTCAGGGAAGCTGGTTAACTTCATTTAGACCCAGAGTAGGAGAGTGGTGGAAGTCAAGACAAAATCCCAGCTGTGGCTCCTAACTGCAAAATTTTGTAATGACCTTGTGTTCCAAGTGTGTTTTCAGACCTCAACTGCAGAAAGGGTCATTACATGGAATGATGTTTCAAAATGCAGATTAGTAGAGGATTGTGATTAACTGACCTTTTGCACCTCTGCATAGAATGTTTGTTGGTTGCTCCTATATCTTTCTCCCAAGCACTACCATTGTTACACATGAGGCTTACCTTTCCCCTACTGAGGTAGCCAAACAGGGACTGTTGCTCACTATATTAAGTGCTGCATCCTTGACACCAAAACAGTTCCTGGCCCATTCATTGAACAAATACCAAAATACAATGGACTGGCCCATGCCATGTGCAACTTTGGGAGTTTCCAATCTGCCAGATCTGCCAGGGAAAGCCTAGAGAAGGTGTGACTATCATGAAGGCTAGAGTGGGTGTGAGGTACAAGGTACTAGATGAACATTTTTAACTATTCCTGGGATAGCCAGGACATGGAGAACAGCAAGGGCCTGTTTGAAGAAGTAAGCTCATGTGTGTCTGAAGAGCTGCCAAGTGGCATAGAAGTCTCAAGTGTCCATGCAGAGAAAGCTCAATGACGTTGAGACATAAGATGAACTGGGCCTTCCTTATCTCCAAGGAACTCACCAAGTGTGTGCAAACTGTGGAAATCAGACATTCTGTGACTCTTCAGAGGGAGTATTGGTGTCCTTATTTTTATAGGTTCCAAAAACCATAGATACTTTATATTTCAAAAGGTCACAGAGGGGCCATCTGTGTCAACCTTCACCATAAGGTATAGGGAACACTGTGGAAGAGGGCTTGGGAAGAATGTAAGAGCTGGAGAGTGGGTAGGTAGTGTAAAAGGCTGGCCTCTAGATATAACAACTCTGTTACATTTGTGAACTCAGAGAAATTGTTGTTTACCCACACATGACCTCCATAAGGTCAAGAGATGGAGAAGAGCACTTCTAATGCCTTACCTCAGCTGAGGAACCAATGGTAGTCTATGGCTGAGTGGGAGGAAGAGTCACTGTTCTTTGGGTGGGGTCAAGGGTAGGCTGCCTGTGTCCTTATGGATGACCCCTCACACATACACTTTTGGGTAGCATTAACTGGATTTAGTAGGTTATATAAAATAAAAAAGACATGAAGATGAATATGGGTGTATGAAATTAAACAACAGAAGAGGCTTGAAAGAGGAGACAGAAAGCAAGATTTAAACTTGTGTCTGTCTGCCTGGCTCCATGAATCACATGGACTCTACCCTTCAGGGAGGAGGTCAATTGGAGCCCAAGAAAGAAGTGGACTTTATGTGAGGGAAACTTGTGTGTCTGAAACAAACAGGAGAGGGCGTTGGCTCCCTCTATAGGTACTGCAGCCCACAGAAACAGTGAGCCCAGCACAAGGTTAAGTGGGTAATTACTTCCAGTGCTGGGATCCTACTTTGGTTCACTGAAAACCAGGGCTTGCTATTGCTGCTGAACCTCAGATCAAGTCTTTCCAAACTCTTGGCTTCCCCCATCATAATGTGCTATATGAATTCAGTATCAATCACCTGGATCAGATGAGCTACCCACACTTGAATTCATGCTCTGCCTTTCCTGTGTGACCTTAGTCAGGTCACTTGGCCTCTCTGAGAGTCTCTTCTCTACTGTACAATGAATTACAGTAGATAACACAAATGAAGATGGGATGAGATCCCACCTAATGCTTATCTCCTGCTGCTTAGAATGATTCTCCTTTTATTGAGTGTCTATCATGTACCAGATAGGACAGAGAAGTTAGCAGAACAATGTCACTCTCCTCCTGGAGACTGTATACTGTATTCAGCCTGGCACATGTGATCATGCAGGAAATGTCTTGCCTCAGAATGCCTTAACTCTCATGACTGGCATTCTCTAACTTGACCTTTCCAGGTCTCAATTTCCACCTCTGTGAAGAGCTTCATGGGATTATGTAGCTTTTCCTGGATATGCAGATGGATATTTGATTCCCTCCTTGCCTGTGTATCTTTCTCCTAAGCATGAACCATCAGACATGGGGTTTACCTTTTCTCTTGTCTGTTTTGGCTACTGTAGTGGAAGTAGGGACTCATGCTAGTGGTGCTGCATCCTGGACACCATAACAGTACTTGGCCCATATAAGCTGATATATATATATATATATATATATATATATATATATATATATAAGTTTTCTTATTGGAACTCTTTGTCTCAAGCAACTAGCCTAGGTAGCCTAGGGGCTGACTTGGGGGAGGGGCTGTGGTATGTTTGAGTGAGTGAGTAAGTGAGTGAGAGAGTGAATAGGTATAACCGAAAATCACAGACTGAAAACAGCCAGAGGTGGAAAACAAAATCTTTTCTTGGGTGTCTACAACTAACATGGCTCTTAGTATATCTTGCTTTAGGGATCAGACCTAGAGTGTGCGCTTACTTCCAGCATCTCTGCCACCTGTTTCACAGTCATAAGCATCCACTTTATGCAGGAAGACAGGGCTTGGAGACATCCATGAATTGTAACAAATCCTATGCCTACCTAGATGAGCATCCTTTTTACCTGCAGTCCAGGCCTTGCCCCCTTGATCTGTGATAACCCGTTAGAGTGGAAGGTGCCCTCTGAAGCTGGCTCTTCTCTACGGGTTTACCAGGCGCCTTTCCAGCCTGTTTCATATGGATTAGGCTGGGCTCTCAGTCCTCACATGCTTCTCAGTGTATTTCAGAAGCTCGTGAAATTACATTATAGATTCATTGTATAAACAGGACACTGAGCACAGCTTTTGTCAGCCAGCCCCGCAGTCAAATGGCGCTGATCTGGAGGCCAGCTGAGGCCTCTGCTGGTGTTGTGCAAATCCTCCCAGTAAACTGGTCACACATTTGTTTATTTAATCCCTGCCTTTTAAATGCCAATTCGGTAACAAAAATAACCTCTTTGCACACTTGGGTGGGGAGATAATGGGAAGAGGGAGGTGAATGGGTGGAAGCAATGCAGGAATTATCCCTTTGCAAATCTGAGCTGTTGGGGGCAAAGGGCAGTGGTTGGTGACCAGGAATAGCTGTTCTCCAGCTGTGGGCTTTGAGGAATGCTAAGCCCCTCTAGGCCTTGAGTTCCTCATTGTCGAACAGGAAGCATAGTTACTGTGATAGAAAGCTTAAATGACTTATAGAGAGTGGTCAGCAACTGTTAGATCCTAGCTTCCTCAATGGAGTATGGTTCAGATTAATTTCACTCGTTCATAAATTGATTTGTCACTATTAGTTCACAAAAAGCTATTAGAATACTCCTCCCTTACTTCAAGGGCACTCAAAGGAACAAGACTTCAGCAAAGCATTGGCATGGAGACCTGGAGATGCTGGACTGGCTGGCTGTGGGATCTGCCAAAGGGTGCCTTCTGAGCCCCAGCTTTCAGATGTTAACCGCAAAGATTTCACAGCCTCTGAGATTGTTCTGTGTTTGGAATAGAGACTGGGGTGCCACAGGCATGAAACAATGGGACCTGAGGAGATGGCTCGGTAACGTGCTTGGTGACCAAGCATAAGGACCTGAATTTAATCTGTGCAGCCCATGTAAGAAGGACAAACATGGTGGCACACTTGTAATCGCAGTGCTGGGGAAGAGGAAACATGTGGATCCATGGGGCTCACCAAGCAAGTCATTCTAATCATCAAAGGAAAACTGAGACCTTGTTGGAAAACAAAACAGGATTAACTATCAACCAAAGAAGAAAAATGGTAATTTAGAAATGACACCCAAGGTTCCTACCAGCCTCCACATGTATGAGCAAGTACATGCATGCTTGCCTGCATGCATACCTAAGTATGCACGTAGATGTATACATGTATGAACGGCAAAATGTGACTCTGGGTCCTGGGTCCTGATGATGACTTTACTGGGACAGTCTAGACACTTTTCTAAGTATTAATTCCTCAATTAACTCTTCTCCATTTAATAACTGAAAACATTGTTGGCATTATTAATATCATGTTCACATTTCCAGGAGAAAACTGAGGGGGAAAGATGTTAATTAATTTGCCTAAGGTTGTATAGTGGGTAAGATGTAGAACCAGAAAGTTTCAGAATCTAGGGGTGCTTCCACAGTGCTGACCACTAACTGTTCTATGCTGCATAATAGTAGGAGCCACTGTAACTGCTATGATTTGGGTTCAGTATGACTCCACAATACCTGCCCACATTTTCTTGAGTCCACACAGGTCCAGAGTTCTTTTAAATAATAATTGCTTTACTCTACAAATAAATATTAGGTATACTTACCACATACAGTATTTTTTCAATGTCAGGTACCAAACCCAGAGCCTTGTTCATGCTGAGCAGTCACTCTGTCACTGAGCTTCATCTTCAGCCCACGATATGATGCATTAAAATGTGCATATTCTGTGGAATGAGGAAACTGAACCAATTAACACATGAATACATCAGTTTTTGGTGTGTATTAAAGCAGTCAAAACTCTCTCCCTAGATATTGTCAAAAAGACACTAAACTGTTATTAACCACAGGCACTGTGCTGAATAATAGATCCTTAGAGTTCATTTTTCCTAGCTAACTGAAGGTTTGGGACCTTTAATGCTTTCCTAGCCACCTGCCTAGTCTTGGACACTTTAGTCTCTAGTTCCAGGAGTCCTACTTCTAGAAGTTCCATGTATAAATGAGATCACAATTTGTTTGTTGTCTTTATGTGCCTGGTGTCTTTATGTGTCTTTATGTGCTTAACCTATTTGGTTCTTGATGCTATTCTAGAACTCTTCTCAAAAACAAAAACTGACACAGAAAAGGGGGGTTTACAGGAAAGGTGTTAGGAAACTCATGAAATCAATATGGAAGGTTGGAGAACCAACATCAAGAGCCAAATGAAGCACAACATATATTCATCAAAGCAATGTACTGACCTCTAGCTTTCTGCTTCCCCAGAACATACTGCTGTTGTCCATGGACCTTGTTTCTATGCCTGACCCATCTTGTCTCTACTGAAGTTGTTGTCTCTGCTCTCTCCAGATGACACTTTGCCCTGTAAGGGCTAGGTAGATAGCCTACTTCCACTCAGGCCTTATGGTACATGTCTACACATTGTGTACATTTGGAGTTAGTCATCAGAGTAGAAAGAGGGCCTGTACCTTTTTCTTTATTTGGGTTTTTCCCAATCCAAAGAAGGTTTGGATGTTCTGAGCTCAAAATGACAGACAACAGAAGGTGCCATCTAAATAAGCAGGTGTGGAGTTTAAATTCCTCTCCCCAAGTCGCCCTGCTGACAGTGGAGATCAGCACTGCTCGGTCAAACATTAGTGCTCTCCCAGGCTTCCTACTTGAAGATATAAAGGGGTAATATATAATTCCCCAAATTTCAAGTTTAAGAGTGGCAAAAAATTAATTTTGCTTTTCTTTTCTATATCATGTTTCTTGTGATGTATAAATAAATGAAGATAACAATAAAAACATATACAGAAGGGGACTTATAATACAGGATTGTACAGAAGGATATTTATAGTACAGATGTGCATAATGCAGACAAATACAGTAGGATGTTTATAATATAGATGCATATAGAAGATGGTCACATGCAGAAATACACAGATGGAAGGTCATAATATGGAAATACACAGAAGGACGTTCATGACAGCTTTGCACATTGTGTGGAGATATTGTCACAACTTGTGCACCCAACATCAAGAATTTACCTATTTATTTTTACTTACCTATTTATTATTTATTTAATGTGTGTGTGGACGGTATTCATATGTATGCCTGAGTATATGTGAACCATGTGGATGCAGGAAACCTGAGAGGTCAGAAGAGGATATCAAATCCCATGGAACTGGAGTTACAGGCAGCTGTGATCACTATGTGGTTCTGGGAATTGAACCTCAGTCTTTTGCAAATGCCATAAGTACTCTCAGTCACTGAGTCAACTCTCCAGGCCCCATCAGTGGATCTTTAAGAATGGTGCCTTCATGACAGAATATTGTGTACTTATTAAGGCTTATTATTTCAATGGTTTGAGAGAAGTACTAGATAAAAGCAGAGCATAGCAAAGGAGAGATAAACATAGACTGTGATCTAAGCCTTGGGGAAATTGTCTCCTATGTATAAAAAATGAGCAGAAAGAGCCATTATTAACTTTTTGTACTGATCATTTTTGGTTAGAGAGGTTATGATGAATTTTAGTCTTTATTTTTTGTCTAAATTTTCCACAAACAAAGAGTCAAGGAAGATAAAATTACAATGCACAATATTGTATAGCCTTCAGGTGACAAGGGTATCAGTACCCTATTGATGTGGGGTAAGTTGTTGTGTCGTATGGACATAGTATAAACTGGTATATTCCTGGCCCCATATAAATTGGCATAATTATTTTTGGAAAAAAATAATATATAGTAATTGAGGAATGATTCCATCTGTTGGCTTCCCTGCCCTTTGACTCTAAACACTGACTTCTGGGAATCTCTGTTTTATTGTAGTGATATAATTCAATAGATGCCAAGAGCTATGTGCACATATAATGAATGCTCATTATAGCGTCATCCATAATAACAAACAGTGTAGAAAAGCTAAATGTCCAACAATCGGCAAACTGTTCCGTAAATTATGGTGCATCAGCACGAAGGGTATTATGGCACCGTTAAAATGATAATCATGGAGATGAGCAATACAGGATGCATTTCTGACAGGATGCAAAGTGCAAAGTGTTGAGTACCATGTCTGTAACAATAGAACATGTGACCCAGCTTAGAATAGATGCTCAGTATACTAGAATGGAAATGACTGAGTGGGGTGAATAGGACACAGAGAGATTATAATGACTTCATTTACTAGAACTGTTTAAATGATGTGAACACGTTGTCTTCTTGATAAAACTTGCATCTCTATAATCAAGGGCTTTTGGATATTGTTTCAGGACAAGCAGGCTGAGTGATGAATGGACCCTACAGAATTAAAGTAGCTGAACAAGGAGTAGCAGAAGAACAAAAATGGGATATGGATGGGGCTTGGCAGCCCTTTCCATGAGAGTTTGCAGCTCATTTTCAGATGATGGAGGGAAGAGGATGCGACAACATCCTGGATCCTTTTCAAATCTATGGTGTTTGCCATTTAGACTTCAACACACTTTTCTGATTGTCCTTTGGGGTTGACTCTGTCATGTGCACCATTTTGAAGGTCTAAAAAGTTAGACCTGGAGCAATGATTCCTGAAAGACTAACAGCTAGAGAGTGGCAAGTCAAAGATCTGACGGTTTTCTTCCTCCTCACATTTCATTTCTCTAGCCAGCATGACATGAGTCTGTGAATCTTATCCTACTTTAGTCCTGACTTCCTCCTTTCCCCTCTCCATCTTTCTAGATGTTTTAGACTCATTTAAATTGATAGTTGTCCTTGGCCTTGCAGAGTTACAGGTTCAAAAGCCAGCAGAAGAATGCTCTTTGTAGACAGGTGGAAATGGAGAAGGGGTGTGAGATTTGCCTTTTATACATAAAATGTAAAAGTAGGTTAGAAAATCGCTGTCGTGGTTGAGCACTCAGTCCTGAACAGTACATTTATAACACTCCCTCTGAGACTCAGGGAGCAACACGGGGGTGGGGGTGGGGGCATGGGAAGAACCTGAGAGCCAGGCAACAGGGACAAATGCTGTGGACTGCTGTCTTCTGACAGTGACATAGACATTGTATTAATGATACACAGCAGTTGTGGCTGCAGTCACTAGGCATGCTCAAGACTAGGCCTGTCATTAGTCACTCATGGATCAGGGAAGGGTTATGGGACCACATCTCTCCTTGGGAACTACCTAATACAGGTGATACTGAGTGAAGAACAGTCATTGTCTTTACTTGTGTCGTCTTAGGTAAGCCCACATAGTGGATAATTCCAAACTCAGGCTCACAAGATAGCCCTGGTTAAACTCTGGGGGTCACAAAAGAAAACCAAAAGACATGAATTCAGAAAGAAACTTGTATGGAGGGGTGGTGCTCACGGTGCTGAGGAGATAGGAGAGGATGAATGCAAAGTGGTAGTGGTGGAAGTAGCTGAGTGCATTACATACAGTGTCTGAATTTTTCAAAGAACAAAATTTTAAGAATTGCAATAAAGAAAGAAAATCATTGCTGTAGTTTTCTTTATGAGGCATGTTGCCTGGGAAGTTTAAGTCTTAGACATGAATTCTTACTTAACAAAAACACAGCCAGTTTGTGTTTAATCTAAGTTTTCTTTCCTTTTTAAAAAATTAGATATGTTGGTTAGTTATGTATTTCCTGAGAAATATACACTACTTGTGATGGTTAGTTATATATTTCCTGAGAATCTGTTTGGGGCTGCCGATGAAAGACAGATTTCTGCCTTCTAGAAACTGACTAAAAAGTACCCTGGTGTATGCCCAGACTGAGTGGGATGAAAGAAAGAATCATTGCACATAAACCAAATCTGCAATGGTGCACATTTACTAGCATGCTTAGAGTCAGCACAGGACTTACAGGGAGCAGGAAGAGTTTCCATGAAGAAGAGACACATGTAAAGCAGAACAAGAATACAAAGATTACCCAGATCTTTGCAGATGTTTGCTCCCTGAGGTGACAGGGCTTCAAGGGATGCTCTTGCACGTAAGCTGCTACCTGCATTAGAAGAGTTGGCTTTACCTCAGGATAGAGAACTTGGCATTAGAGAAAGGAAGAGACCTGCTAAGTAGGACTTACTGTGGGACCTTGGCAAGTCATAGATTCTAAGGCATAGATTCTAAGGTTTGGTGGGTCTGAACCTCAGAGAGGCAATCATTTCAACCCCATGCTGCTAGGAGTCTGCAGATGCCTTCTACTACTCAAGGTAAAAATGAAATGAGGGTAACATAATTAAGTAGATGCCATTGTTACTCCACTCAAGCATCGTAGCAATACCACAAGGTCAGTCATACTCAGTCAAGTCAGTGTTAGGATCCTAACATTCGGGATTGTACTCAAAGAATATGAGACTCAGAAGAAGAAGGAATGAAATAATGCATGAGATAAAGGGGAACACACAAAGCTTTTATAACATAATTTACAAGGGAGAGAGTAAACTGCCCATGAAGATGGGTCCCTGGATGGAATTCATAGTGGAAGGGAGAACTGTGCCCAGAAGGTTAACATTAGCATGCAGTGTTCCTTCCTGCTAACAAGCACGATCCAGCCAAAACCAGGAACTAGACCACTCCACTGACCACAATAAAAATGGACGCCTGCTCTACTCTCAAATTCTCAAGAAAATCTATTCACCAAAGAGATAAGATTTCTGCTTGTAGTGTATGCATACAGACACGCATGTATACAAATGCATATTTAAAATATGGAAGAAAAAGGCAGAAGAACTTTGAGGAATCACAAGGTTAACCACCATCTCAGGAGTGACCCTGAAAGGTGAGTGATTCTAGCAAGGGTTCTGATCTGAGTGCTTTGGGGACTCCATGTGTAGACCCAGTTGTCATTTCTCAAGTGCCCTTCTGGCTCCTCTTGCCTCCTTCAATATTCCACTGCATTGTAGAACCACAGATTCCTACTAAATGTACCCTGTGTTCCCAGACACTGGGTTTTTTGTCTCTGCTTTGTTCCCCTTTGTCTGCCCTCAGTCAGTGCCTTCCATTCTCTGGATGGGCCTCTGAAAGTTCAGCCAGGACACTGGGTTGGCCTACATGTTAAGCTAGTAAGAATATCAGGATAGTCATGCCCAAAAGCTTCCACTAGCCCATGCCTTAGATCCAAGTCCACCTCTCACACAAGCTGTCTGATTTGTGTGGCCATCAATATTTTTCTAATCATCACATCTCTTCATTTTCTCTGGAGACTGGAATGAAAACTAACTGGTTTTCCCAGGTATAATTTCAACATTGTCACCGCCAATACATTTGGATCAAACTTGAATTGGGAAGCAAGCAGGAAGCTGACTCCCAAATGCAGCGGGAGAGTGGATGCCTGCACGGGGTCCGCATGATTCCCCCTTTCTTACCCTTCTCCTCAGACTCAGTCTCTGTGTGCAAATGCCTGCAACCAGCACCAGTCCATATCCTGCCTTGTCATCCCAGTGTGTGCTAATGAATGCATCGATTTTCCTATTCAGTCCCACAACAGTTATTTCAGAGATAAACACCTCCGGCTTGTGGTTATTAATCTGCAGCATGTTGGACAGCTGGAGGCAGGTGGGTGGAGAGAAGATTGGCCTGGATATTGCTAAGTGGGGGTGGGTGGGCAGACTGAGACAGATATCCACTCAATTTCAAACAAGCTGTGGGACCACTGATCATCCACCACTCTTCTGGCCTCAGTTTCTTTACTTGAAAATGAAACAGTTATACTAGGTATGAGGGTTTGAACATTCAAAAATATTAGCAGAATGCCTTAATTACAGGAAGTATTCTACATCATACAATGCATATGATGTAAAAAGCAGCAAATGTATTTGGAATGAGGTAGGGGCGGGAGTCTTCTAGCCTTCCCCTTGCTCCTATGGAGACCTTGGGGTGTTGCTATGAAGGCCAAGGCATCTCCCTTGCTCATTGTGAACACTTCTGGGTATCTCTTGGAAGTACAAGGCTCAGAAAAGTAACCTTGGAAGAGGCAAGATGGAGACAACCAGCATTTTAGGATTCCCAGTAACAGATGAGCAGGAAGCAGGGAAAGTGACCAAAGGAAGGCAGAGACTGGCTTGACCTATAGATGAGACAGCTCCACTTCGAGAAGTGGCTGAGTGGATTGCTCACCATTCAACCTTCATGTCCCTATCTGAGTACCACTGTTTTTGGTCCAGAGCCTTCTCCATTCAAATCCCCATAGTTGATAAAGTATAAACATCCTTAGGTTGCAATTGAAGTTCTATGGACCTTGGAAAAGTCTCTATGTTTTGGATTCTCAGTTTCCTCCTCAGTAAAATGGGCATAACATCCAACTATTTGCCATTACCTGTATAGGCCTAATTTCTGCAATTCAAGCAATCACATGTATTTTATAAACTATTAGTAATGCATTGCGATTTATTTATTGATCACTTATTCCCTGTCAGTCCTTGTGGTTTTAATCTTTGTCTGTAGTCTTTCCTAGCTCCAAGGACAAGAAGGGCCATCACTCACACCTTCTACACAATGCTTAGAGAGGAGAGGTTGGCTGGAAGCCAAATACTATAATTCTATTTCTGTACCAAACATTTGAAACTCTTAGCCATCTGTCCTGTCCTGGTTAGTTTTGTTGTCAGCTTGCCATATTAAGGAAGAGGGAACTTAAGTTGAAGAATTGACTCCATCAGGTGGTTTGTGGGAATGACTGTGGGGGTGTTTCTTGGCTGATGTAGGAGGGACCAGCTCACTGTGGATCTGGGCTGTATAAGAAAAAGAGCTGAACATGAGCATGGGAACAAGCCGGTAAGCAGCAGTCCTCCACGATCTCTGCTTCAGTTCCTGCCTCCAACTTCCTACCTTGAGTTTATGACTTGGCTTCCTTTGATGGTACCAGATATTCCATTTCTTTCCTCAAGTGGGTTTCGGTCGGTGTTTTATCGCAACAGAAATGATGCTAGAACACTCTCGTTGGTGCTGGTTGGGAAACACATCACTTTTATGCTTTGTGAGAAACAAAAATCTTATGCTTGGTGTGGAAAAGAACCTTTATCTACTTTCTTCTTTATAGGCTATATGGTTACATGGTTTCAGCACTCCTTCAGACACAGAAGGCTGATCTTGGATATTATTGTTTTCTTTACATTTTTTGTGTGTCATGGTAGTATATGTAAGCATTTATGTGGGCTTGTGTGCCTATGAGGGTGAGGGTCAGAGGAGGATGCTGGGTGCTTTGATCTATCTTTCTATATCTTACTACTTTGAGACAAGGCATCTCAATGAACCAGCAGCTAAGCTTGCAACCAATAAGTCCAACTGTTTCTTTAGTCTCCATCCACATATAGTGTTGGGGTTACAGACATGCACCACCATGCTTTTCTACATGGGTTCTTGGGATTTGAACTCAGTAACTTATGCTTGTGCAAAACAAAATCTTAACCACTAAACAATCTCCTGAGGTCCCTGCTCTTGGATCTTGACCTTGTCCTTACAGGCAGTTACCATTTCCAATGGGGATTTCATTACTTCCAATTATCTGATATAGGGCTGGTTATCCATAGCAGTTACTGTTTTCTGGGAACAAAGGCATCAAAAAGATGATCTCTGCCCTGTATATGCTCCGAGTGAAAAAGGAAGAAACCCATGAGCATTAGCAAATGTCTTTGAGGTTGGCGGGGGGATGGTGTGCTCTGGGAGTGTGTCAAATCTTAGTTGTCTTCCTGGGGGGCGGGCAGACCTTAGCCTCAACCTGGAGTGTAAGTGAGGTCAGTCAGTGGAACTGGCAAAACAGAGAGAATTTGAGTCAGGGAAGGGCATGAGAAACTTGGGGGTGGGGTAGTACAATTCAAATGTCTGGAGAAAGAGCAAAGGAGTGGCTGAATAAGGCATTGATAGAAAGAGAGGCAATGGTGTTCTGACCCCGGAGAACCTCTGAAGGGTAAACATCAGAATTCTAGAATAGTTATTTGGAAGGATATAAGAAGGGTTGATAGAGAAGGTGGTCCTAGAAAGCAATGATGGTGCCTAGGCTAGAGTGGCCAAATAGTTAGAACACAAAGGATGTATTTGTTGTTATGGTAGTTGGTCTCCAGTACATTCTGATGGATGACAGTGAGGTCCAATTCCATCAGTATGACCCAAGGTCTTTGCTGATTACTGCAGTTGGGTGAGTAGTGATTTCATCCACTGAGACAGAATCCTGGAGAGGAAGGGGTATGGGGCAGCTGACAAGTCCGGTGTAGAACTCACTGACCTTGAAGAGTCAGAAGCACTGATGTGAAGACATTCAAAGATCTCTGGGTTGTGTGGGTCTAGGGTTCTGGAGAATGAGATTTGGCATAACTGGTTCAAATACTGGCCAAAGCTGGAGAGTCCCTGGAAGAATCCAGAATGCAGTGGGGACACTGGCGAACTTTCTAAGTTACCAGGTGGGATCAAGGCAGGGATAGGAAAGGAGGCTCACTGGGGCTTGTGAGGTGTTCCCAGAGCTGTCTGCCTAGTATTTAAAGACACCCCTGTCTCAAGGCACAAGCTTCATGTTCTCACAATATTATTTGAGGGCTGTTACTAAATCCATATCATATCCAATTTTTCCATTTTACAAGGGGGAAAAATAAAGAAAATAACTGTTCAGTTTGGTTACTATTTCTTTCTAACTATATTCCCTTAATGAGGCATTTGCCTGCAACATGGTCTGTTATGTGTTCCGTGTTTTATAAAAGATCTCTTGGGGAAAATAACCCAGGAAACACAATTTTTCGGCACCATCTCCTTTTATTAAGAATAATGAAAAGGAAACAAGAATCATTCTCCCAGTCAAACACACTTCTGCTGCTTCTTATTGGTATTTTTATGACAACCGCCAGGTAACACAGGCATCTGTATAGCTGCTCACACACAGATGTGGGTCCATTTTATGGCCCTTTGATGTCATGTGTATTATCAAGGCAGGTGTGTGTACATAGGAATATATTGTACACAGGAATATATTGAGTACATATATATTGCTTGTATCTGGATGTATAAAACATTAAAATTTCCCACATACACGCAATGGACTCTTTGCCCAGGAAAGCAATCATCCCTCGAAATGGGCACAAAGAACAAAGAGGAATGTTAACACAGGAGAGGGAAATAAAAAAACAATGAAGTTGTTTATTGGAAATTATCCAGGTTGTTTGAAAAGACTGGGGTCCTTCACAGCCACTTTGTTAGGTGAGTTTGGATACAATCACAGCTGAGTTGATGCCCATGAGCAAAAGGCTGCCGCCTATGGTGCTAACCTTGACCTCTACTGATACTTCAGGTATCCAGATGTACCTGTCCATGGATATTACACAGGCTTGAAATGAACTGGTGTAAATATGGGTCATGTTTTCTCTGCCTGTTCTTCCACCTTTGGCTATCATGCTTGATAGTTAGTTAATGGTTTCATCAGTGATCTCATGGCCTTAGCTGAGACCCATCCCTGATTCCTCCTCATTCCCTTCTAGCTATGTCAGCAAATATTTACTGAGCTATCTTTGAGTTCCTAGATTGTATGTGTAAGTCCCACTTTCAAGGAGCTCCCATGTTACCCGGTGGTGCCTAGTGCTAGGGAGTATAAAGATCTCAAACTGGGTATTGTGGCATACAGTTGTAATCCCTGCACCCAAGAGGCAGAGGCTAGCCTGTAAAGCAGTTAGGCCCTATTTCAAAAACAAATGACAAAACATAAGCTCAGCAGTATCCAGGTCAAATCCCCAACACTGCCTGATCCTGGGCTCTTAATCTTTAGTATCTTTACTTATAAAATGAGGACAAAAGTCATAGTCCCTACCTCATAGGGCTGTTTCTAAGGTCTAAATGTTATAAGGTCCTGTAAGTTGTTCATAAGAGCCCTACTACAAATAGGAGCTTGACCAATCTGAGTCCTTTTTAGTATTGGGTGCTTGTTTGAGAGATCACCTGCTGTCAACGCTGTCTACTTTTCTTACTTCTTGCATTGTTCTTAGTGAGACACGTGTCTTCCTAGTTTAGAGATATTGTCCTCAACCTTCTTTGTGGTCTGGTGTGTGTGATGTGTTGTATACTGTTGGAAAGCCTGCTTAAGAACTGGTGTGTTCTTTACCTTTTCCTCTGACTTGGTGTCTGAAATGTGGATGCAGTGTCTCAAGCCACAGAAACTATCTTGGATGTGTTTGTTAGTATATTAGTTATTCTTCTCATTGCAGCTACCAAATGCCTGATCTGCAACTTGGGGAAGGTCTTGCTTTGGTTCAATTCCAGAATTTAGTCCACCATTTCTGGGATGTCCTCACTCAGGAACTTGAGCTTGCTGTTCATATTACATCTACAGACAGGAAGTGGAGAGATGAATTCTGGTGTTTAACTTACTTTCTCCTTTTTTATTCAGACCTGGGCTCCAGCCCATGGAATTGTGCATCACAAAATTGTGCTGGGTCTTGAAATCTCAAGTAACTTAGTCTAGAAACCCTCACAGTCCTGTTCAGAGCATTCTCCCTATGTAATTCTACATTTTATCAAGTCGTCAATCAATATTAACTATCACAGTTGTGTTTCTTGAGAGATAGATGGTAAGGACTTGAGTGAGAGAGACGTTAACCAGGGGCTTGATGAATGCCTGAACAATCCTTGTCAGAGAGTCGGAAGATGAAGGGCTTACTCTGAGGAAGACCAGCTGAGAAGCTGGGTCCAAGGGATGGGACCCTGACACCACCATCTTGAACTACTTCCCTTTGATTTGGTTTATGTGAAAGATACATATATGTCCACTGTACCACATGTTCTAATAGGTCTTAATAATAAAATCTCCTAGTCAGATATCTGGTAAATGCTGAAAAGTCAGAGAACTAAAGGAGCCAGCCACAAGAGAGACATCTTACCTCTACTGAATCCTCAGACAAAATGGGCAATCCTATCCCTACAAATCCTCAGACTGACTGTAATGAGCTCCTGTCTCCTCCTGCCTCATATTACTTTCTCCACCCAACCATATCAATCCTTTCTCCATCTTCCTCTTGCTGGGATTAAAGGCACGTGACTCCCAAGTACTGGGATTAAAGGTGTGAGCCACCACTTCCTGGCTCTGTTTTCTCTTTTAGAGTGGATCAACCTTGTATAGTCAGTGTGGTCTTGAACTCACAGAGATCTGCCTGCCTCTGCTCCAGAGTGCTGAGATTAAAGGTGTGTGCCACCATTGTCTGATCTTCAGGTAAGCTTTATTTTCTAGATCATAAACAAAATATCACCACACTTTACCTTATTTAACACTGTTACTTCATTCCCCATCTAATTATAACAAAACATCCATATGGAAGTAGAGAGTCCAGGGCTGTGTACATAGGGATGGTTTTACTCCATCCCCAATATCATAGAAAGCCTTTTTAATGCCCTGATAACTGAACTAACATTTGAAGGGTAAGGCAGAGTTGACCAGTTCCCAGAAGTGACTGTGAAGGCAAGCAGAGCTGGGGCACAAGTAGTGTTAAGTATAACCCTAAAGACTTGTAAATGCTTCTTATTGAATCTCCATGAGACTAGAGAGTTGTATAATTTTCTCCCAACAATAATAGAAAAGAAAGGTAGATATGGATGTGAGATCACTGTCTCAGCCAATCTATTTCTCCTTGCCCCCATAATATTCCCCCACATATTTCTGTTATAGTGCCTATGGTATGGGCTCTGGTTTCTACTTGACTTCAAGGTCAAGAACTTTGTTTTCTTCCTTCCCATGCCTTGATCTTCTGGTTCAGCCTGGCACATAGAATTCTAAAGAAATGTTTGCCAAGCAAATAAACAGACATGTAAGTCCATTTAGTCAAAAGGGCTAAAAAGCCATTCTATTATTGAGCTGAAATACATTTTTTTTTTTTACCTTTCACCAATCTAACTCAGCTTCTCAGAAATGTATTGGTACCTGTAGTGTTCATGGCTCTGTTAAACGAAAAGGAGGTTTTTAAAGACATAGAAAGTCCTCTTGCCCTCTAGGGCTTCCCAGGCCAGCTAATGCCTTTTGTAACAGCCCACCAGGAAAGAAGGAAAAATTCCTGTTCACTGGCTTCTGCTAATTCTTTGTGTGGGTCTGAACCTCTGTAGCACCTCAGTTGCAGGATATTCTGCCAAGGGTGGCCCTGCTCAAGCAAAGAAAGGAGTATGTTCCTTTTGGGGTGCTAGGACAGCTCCCTGCTTCTGAGCTTTAGAAGTAGAAGTTTTAAAACCTGCTCTTCACCAAATATGTCATAGTGCCATAGACCCATAGCCACGCCCATCCATCCATCCATCCATCCATCCATCCATCCACCCACTTATTCCATATAGCAAAGCAAGCATCAGGTCAGGCATAAGGAGGGTTTCAGGCCTTAGAGATAAGCAAGAAACATGACTTAGAGTGATACTTCACCAACTGAGGCCCTTATTGCCCCCATATATGACAGCTTTCTATCACTAATACTCATATACTCAGTTATACTCCAGTTAGTCACTAACTGCGGGGAGGCTTGCTCTCTATGGCTGCTGGAGGTATTTATTATCCATGAGTGACATGAACTAATAATGCCAGGAGTCAACCAACTACTTTCTAGCTTCCTCAGCCATCATGTGTGACCTCTGAGACATGTTTGACTGTTTTCCAGAGATATTCAGCAAGATTAAACCCCAGGAGTTTAAAGTGCACACCTACTCATAAATATGCCCCTCTTCTTCTTCCTTCCTTGGGGTTGCCTGGAGAATCAATCAGCTGCTTGAACTCAAGTTTTAATATGAAAATTTAACTGAGGGAGGGGGAAACTACTCTAAGATGCAATATCCTGTCTTCATGATGCTGGTTCCCCAAATGACTGTGTGATGCTTAGCTATAGACAGTTGAGGAAATTCTTTGCTTTGTAGATACAGGAGATACTGGAGAGGAGCCACAAGAGCACACAGCATGTGGCCAGGGGAGGTCTAGTGACTTAAAGGTGAAAGCATGGATTTACTTTAGATCTCTTCTGACCACTGTAGCCAGCTCTGCAGCAGCAGATAAAAATAGCTTCTTCTTGAGTTGAGCAGCAGCTCCAGCTTTCCCTTGGAAGGAAAGAGGGTTAGAGATAACCTGCATTGTATTTAAGGTCCCACTCGATTTCAAGGACTGGTGCGGATAGAGATGTACATGTGTCATTTCTTCTAATTCATGGTTCAGTTCTTTGAGGCTATCCTGGTTCTGTTAAGAAATGAGGAAATTGGACTGGGAATGTAGCTCAGTTTTTTTCCTGGCATGCATGAAATTCTGGGTTCCATCACCAGTACTACATAAATCAGTTATGGTGGCACACATCTGTAAACACAAAATTTGCGAGTTGGAAGCAGGAAGATCATGAGTTAAGGTCATTCTTCACTGTGTAATTAATTTAAAGTCAATCCGGGATACTTGAGGCTGTCTCAATAAAATAAAAACAACAGAGAAGAGAAAAGACCAGACCAGCCTCTGTGGTGGTTTGAATAAAAATGGCCCCCATAGAACCATAGGGAATGGCACAATTAGAAGGTATGGCCTTGTTGGAGTAGGTGTGATCTGATTGGAGGAAGTGTGGGGGGGGTATGGGGGGCATGTTTCAGTTTCACAAGCTCAAGCCAGGCTTGGTGGCTCACTGTCTCTTGCTGCTGCCTGCCGATCCAGATATAAAACTCTCAGCAACCTCTCCAGCACTATCTGTCTGCATGCCACTATGTTTCCCAATGTGAGGACAATGAACTAAACCTCTGAACAACCCCAATTAAATGTTTTCCTTTATAAGAATTGCCATGGTCGTGGTGTCTTTTCACAGCAATAGAAACCCTAAGACAGCCTCATTAATTAAAAAGGTATACCTTAGATTCCTTCATTGGTCAAATGGCATTCATTGCTATTTCCAACATGTTTAGATGTGACCTTGAAGGATAGACATGTACATGTGTCATTTCTATTGTCCCCATACTCCTAATAGAACTCAGTAGTCAGGGTGAAGACAGTTGCATATAATACAGCTGGTATAGAGTCATCCACTTGGTCCTCTCATGGGGAATGTCCTTCTGTGTATATTCTTGTCTTATTGGTTGATAAATAAATTATTGTTGGCCAATAGGGAAGCAAGTTAGACAGGACTAGGTGTTGAGGAGAATTCTGGGAAATTTAGTAAAGAGGAGTCTTGTGATCCAGGCAGGAAGCGGCATAGCAGGCAGACTCAGAATATAAGCAAAGACAAGCAGGAAATCACTCTCTTCCTCTTCCTCCACCTCTCATCTCTGGAGCCACCATGTGAGCCTGACAAGAGAGGATGCATGCCACCGGCAACCTCAATCAGATAAGTCTTTATAAATATGTAGATTAGTAGTAATGGTTGATAATAAGACTGAGCTAGCAAATAAAAAATCCTAGTCATTGGCCAGCAGCATTGTACTTAATAGTAATCTCCGTATGTTATTTTGCATGCCCATGTGATGGCAGGGCTTGGGTGGCTTGGTGAAAAGATTTATCATTATAGTCCTCTTTGTAAGACTATGGGTCAGGAGGAATGTCCTAAACATCTCTGTGAACAACATGCACCAAGCACAACTCTCTCCAAGATGGGAGGTTCCAGGATAGAAGAAGTACAGTGTACTACTTCATAAAGATGAAATGACCTTGGCTACCACTCTTGCCTCCACCAGAGAATAGTACATTGGGTACTGCATTTTACCTTTTCTGAGCCTCAGTTTTTCCTCCATGAAGTGGGAATAATGATGATGATGATGATGGTGATGATAAATCTCCCTTCAACAAATAAGAATATTTCACTGAAATAATATGCACTCAATATATGCTGTAGCTTCAATTTCTTAGTGTTTCATAGGAACAGGCATAGAGTTGGGATTGACAAGGACAGTTGCATTTCACCCTCTTGAGTTAGTGAGCTTGACATTATCATCCATTTTGCAAATGATGATGGAGATCAGGGTGGTTAAGTAACTTGCTCAGAGTCCCACAGCTGGAGGGCATCGCTGAGAAGTCTGCCTCTGAAGCTAGGCCTCTTCCTATAAACACTCCACATGGCCCAGGATGAATTGCAGCTGCCATTTGGAGCCTGATTCAATGAAGCCAATGCTTATTCACCCTGTGTTAGCACCTAGGTATCCTAGTGTTCTAATTGTATTTGTGTGACAGAAAACCCTAAAAAAGAGGCAAAAGAAAGGGTTTTCAGATTATAGTCCATTACTGTGGGGAAATTATAGTGACAGGAGTTTGAGGCAACTGATGACACCATATCCATAGTCAATGCCTGGACAGAATGAATGAATGCCTGGATGCTTAGTGCTCAACAAGCCTTCTCTATTCTTATATTACTCATGACCCCAATCCAGGGAGTGGTGCCACCCACTTTCAGGATGAATCTTCTCACATCAACTAAGATACTCAGGACAGTTCTCCCCGAGACATGCTGCAGGACTGACTTGATCTAGGCAGTCAGTCAATAATTGAGACTTTCTTCCTGGGTGATTCTATGTGGCATCAAGTTGACAATTAAAATTAACCAATCTTGCTGGAGAGATGGTTGAGAAGATAAGAGGTCTCACTGCTCTTGTAGAGATTGGAGTTTAGTTCCCAGCATCCACATGGGGCAGCTCATAACTGCTTGTAACTCAGATCCAGGGAATCTGATGCCTTCTTTTGGACTCCTCGGGTATCTTCACATATATCTGTGTGAGTATATGTCACATATGTGAAGATATATATGTGTGGTATATCTGTGTGATATATACTCACACAGATATATCATACTTACATACAAATTTATAAATGAAAAATAAATCTTTTTATGTAATTGTATTCAGCATTATTTTAAATTTTTATTTTGTGTATACATGTGAAGGTACGTGGGTATGTCTCTCTGTCTCTGTCTCTGTCTCTGTCTCTGTCTCTGTCTCTCTCTCTCTCTCTCTCTCTCTGTGTGTGTGTGTGTGTGTGTGTGTTGTGTGTGTGTGTGTGTGTGTGTGTGTGTGTGTAGGGCTAGAGGATACCTTTGGGTGATGTTCCTCAGGAGATGTTCATTTTTTATTTTCTGTGACAGGAGCTCTCATTGGCCCAGAATTTACCAAATAGGGGATCAACATGTTTCTCCTTTTTAGCACTGGGGTTACAAAGCCTGTGCCATTATGCCCTGCGCTTTTCAGCAGGTACAGGGGTCCAGACTTAAGACCTCATTCTTGTAAGGTGAGCACTTTACCATTTTTCTAATCCACAGCTCCTCTAGCAGATTGCTTCTCTTCCTGCCAACATGGGTCACTAATAGAACTGGCCAGGACTGGAATTGTTCTTTTCCACGCTAAGTCCCAGACACCACAATCTGCTCCTTACTGCCACCTCTGCCCTTTTGTTGGGACCACACTGCTCTCTCAGTGTCTGTCAGTGGGCCTGCTCACTCGCATCCTAGACCCATCTTCCTAGCACTTAGAAATGCACCCATCTTTTCAACTTTGGGCCCTGATGTAATATTAAGGCTGTAATTTATACACTTGGCTCCTGAACTCCTGGCTGTTTCAAAGGCATTGATCACCCCTGAGCCCTCATACATGATTCAGGCTTCCTCCTCCAACTCCTCTGCCAGCTATTGATTCCAATGACATTATTTATCAATTACGAAAGGTTTATTCCTTACTTGCTCCTGCACAAAAGAATCTGCGCATTTATTTTACAGCATGATTTATTGACACGTCACCATGCATTACATGGAAAATTGAATTTCTGGAGGCTGGAGAACCTTAGGAAATTTCACAGGTTCAATTAGACAGAAGAACATCAAGGAGTTTAATGATACAATTTTTCATCCATTTGTGGAAGCACTGGGAGAGGTGGGGCCTGGGGCCAGGTCAGAGCCTCCAAACTGTCCCTCAGCTCTAGTGTTCACCTGTGGATGAAGTCTTTACCACTAAACACTGCCTTGTAGACTAGACTGGGCTTTCTGCTTTTATTTATGACTCTGGAGGTTAGAATATTTCTTTAAGATGTGTTCACCCTTTATCCACAGAGTAATAAACTTTTCCCTAGGCTGTTGGGGAATTGGACAGATCATTTCTTGAGCTACCATAGAAAAAGGAAGAGCCACCTTCACTAGAGGATATACTCCAGAGAAATAATGTGAAAGGGTTATTTTACATCTCCCTACCTGGCAGTCTGTTGCTTCCCTGTGAGCTTCCAGAAGCCTTCCTCACACTCCCCTGGCAGGATCAGGCTCTCGACTGTATGTTCTCACAGCACATGGCACAATGTAAGTGTGGACTGCTGTAACTATCATATTATTGCCAATGTCTCTGTAGGGTAGTACACAAGGCTCTCGACATAGACCTGGCATTGTTCTCACCTCTTTGAACTTCCAGGTCTACTTATGGGAACTTCCTTGTAAAGAATCTCTTAGTCTCTAGGGCTCTGGGCTAGAGTTGGCCAGTGAGGGAAGTCTGTAGATTTACCTGGTAATGAAAGGAGAAAGCTTTGTTTTCATGGAGGTCAGAGGTGGTGGCTCTCTACACCACACCATGAGGTCCCAGTTAGGATCTACTTTAGTAACTAAAAATTTGCCAGCTTATTTCACTTCCCGTGAATGATGGTTCTTCTACTCATTCCAAGATTTGGGATGAAGGCTCTCTGATTCTTCAGCTGCTAATCTTCCTAAACCTCCATTCCTCCTACCTCCCCCTTTTATGTGTGCACCCCACTTCCCACATTAATCCTATGCTTCAACCTTACTTCTGATGGATCTGTATTTCTAACAGGACAACCAAACTGATGCCTCTTTTGCTTTCTTCATGTACCTCAGGGCCAAGCATATAGTAGGTGGCATGTCTAATCTATATGATACAGTTAATTAATAAATGAAGACTTTCCCATTCCTCTGGCTGGTGAATTTGTTCTTACCCTTTAAAGCCTACCTCCTTTAAGAAGCCTTCCTTCATTCTAAGTGTTAGTCAAGGGTACCTTGATCCTGAAATCAGAGCAGTCATAGAGCTGGATCATAAGTCTTAGTACACATGCCTATCTGCAGGCAGCTTGCATGATGAGCACTTTAAGGCTTAGAATGACTCTAAGTGGTCCTGGTTTCTCCACTTTGGAGTAACTGGTGGTTAACATGGGTTGATGGGTAAGTGAATTATTTTCTTGCTGCCCATCACTGTTGGGTACAAGAATAGTAATATGATCTTTTATACTCTTTTACATATTCCCTTCTAGTGGACCTACACAATAAACCCATAGGCTGGGCAGATGATTCCCCTGTGAGGAGGCTGGTACTGTATTAAGATTGCCACCCATCTGACAAGTGAGACTCTGTGTTAGACATGGTGATCTTTCTCATTATACATTCAAACCAGATAGACTTTGGAACAAGTATTAGAAAACTGAAAAAGAGCAACAATGATAAAATACCTGTTTGGCTCTAATATGGTGATAATCAGGCCAATTAAGTAGCAAAGAAGCAAATGACATCTCTGATTGGCAAAAGGCATATGTCAGCATTAAAATTAGTATCTGAGATGTTAAAAAATGACAGGTCATTTGGATTACTAGAGGCACCATTTATTCAATCAACTCCCTATTTTGCAAAATGAGCTAGAGATTAATTTATATCCCTTTGTAGCTGTGATAAAGACACACATCACTTGCTAAAGGTGTGCTTTAAGGAACAGACTCATTCCCCAAAGGCCTGCCTTGAAGCAAATTTCTATAAAAGTGAATTAGATTTTTCCCATTGATTTACATGATTAAATTAAAGATGTGTTCTCATGGGGAAAGTTGACCAATAAATGGAATTAAAATTTTTAATGCAAGAATATGGTTGGGAAGTATTTTCTGGCAGTTATCAGAGCTGTGGTCTATTCCAGCATCACATGTGTATGGAGGGAGCTATTGTCTTCAGTCACCATTTTCTTGCTTTGCAGTATATTCTTTGCAATTTACAAGACACTTTCTTTTTCAAACTTTATAAATAGGGGACTCAACTGTAAGGCATGACTGATGTTTATTGAATCCTTATTATGAGCTGGTAACCAAAAGATGCATTTTCAAATTCTCACAATCACCTCTGTAGACAGAGAATTTGAGGCTGTGAAATATGAAGCCACTTGCCCAGGGACGTGGACTTGGGTCTATCAACTTCAAAGATTATGCTTAAAGAGATTAGTTGTGAAAAAGGGCTGAGTGAGGGCAGGGCTCACTTGGTAAAGTGCTTGCCTTGCAAGTATGAGAAACTGCATTGGCTCCACAGAACCCATCTAAAAAGCCAGGTGTGGTTACACATACTTTTTACTCTTGGTGAATCCCAAAAGGAGGTTTACTGTCCAGACAGCCCAGACTGGTAGGTCAGCTTCAGACTAAAGAGACACTCCATTTCAAACCAGATAGGTAGTCTTCTGGGAATGACATACACATACATAGACAGGTGTGGCAAGAGGTCTTCTGAGTAAAACTGCCACCATCATCATGAAATCAGCTGTCTACTACAAGAGTTAGTTAGATCAGGGTTGTTGACTTGATGACATTCCCTCACAGAAATGTGGCTTACAGAGTGTCTTTTGACCCTCTCCTGATATCTCAATTGTTTTTCTAGTCATTTTATGCAATGTGACCTTGAATCTCTGAAGATGTGAGAGTATAAAGGCTAATTGGGGTTAACTAAAAGGGGTTCCATTTATGTAGCCATGGAGAAGCCATGATCTGTCCTGGGTGAAGACTCTCTAGAGTTGCTGCATAGGGTCACTAATATTCTTGCTTGTAACCCTTCACCCATGGTATGTAAGTAAGCTCAACAAACTCACTAAATCTTGAGAGTAAAATTAAGTGGAACTGAACTTTGCTTTGTTGTTGAGAAGTTATGAGGAAGGAATTGATGTGATTTATATGTCCCCAGGGAGGAATTCTCTCCCCTTCTGTCTCTCTCTCACACACACACCAAAGCTTCCTTATGAAGATGAAAAGCAAAGGGAAAAACAATTCCACATTTAAAGACAAAATTGACTCTATCTTTCCTTTGGATGGGATCATGCTCAAAATAGGAATATCACCAACTGCACATAAATTTTTAAAACAAAAAGAAAGATGCATGGATGGCATGTCCCACAGGCATGTTGGCTACCTGTTTTGAACCTTCCCATTTCATGTAAAACATGTGTTCTTTCTGACACATGCCAAGCACTGGTCTATGTCTTCAAGAAAACGTGTGGATGTTACATACCAGCATGAAAGGGGACATCCCAAGTTTTTCCAAAGCTGTTTCTCTCTTCTTAGCTGTGTAATCTTGAGTGAAGCTCTTTTCCCTCTCTGGGCTTCTAGTTTTCATTGGTTAAATGAAGAAGCCAGGACAGTGGATGCAGATCACTTGGTAGAATGCCTGATTAGCATGCATGAGGCCCAGGATCTTATCTGTACTACCTAAAATATTGGCCCAGTTGGTATATGTATGTAACTCTGGTACCTGGGAGTTGAAGGCACACAGATCTGAAGTTCAAGATAATCCTTTGCTACACAGGGAATATGAGGTTGTCTTGGATTACATGAGACTATGTCTCCTGTCTCTTAAAAAGGGAGTGGGATCAGGTGCTCCATGGGAATTGTTCTTTAAGGTCACCCTGTTCCCAGGTCAGCTTCTCTTTGTTCCTGTGGCTTTTTTCTAACTGCTTTTAGAGTTTACACAAAACCCAGAACTAGCTGTTATGTATTGAGTTGGGGGAGACTGATTGGCTAGTTTATGTACTTAATGGTTGGCATTTAAGCTGAGAGACAGTTCAGGTTAAAGAATACTGTTTGCAAGCATTAAAAAATTCCATAAAATTCAAATTTATGCCGCCAGTACACAGAGCAGCACCAAATCAAGCACACAAATGAAAGTTGAGATGCATCATCACAAACTCCGGACTGAGAACAAAGCTGCAGCCATTTGGAGGCAATTTTCATATCAAAATTGATTCTCTTAATGTTTCTCCCTTGATTCAAATTAAAGATGATATTTTAAAAATGAAGTAAGTCCTTGAGGAACCTGAGTTTTAATGTTCAAGCTCAGGTAGAAATTTCTGAACCTATGCATCCACAGTAAGCATGTTACAATACAACCCCATTCTGCAGATGGGATGAAGGAACTCAGAAAAAAGTTATTTTTCTAAGATTAAGACAGTAACTTTGAAACCTGATAGTGACTTCATCACTTTTCACTCTAAACTCAGAATTCTTTCCAATGAAACAACGTACTTAAAGTTTTATTGAGTGCCTAATACATGCTGGGTATTGTCCTAGAATCAGGCAGTAGAATTGCTAGTCAATAATATCAGAGGAATATTTTAAACACAGAGCTCTATCCTTGCCATCAGATTTCCAGCATGTCACAAATGACCTCAAATTTTATTATGAGCTACCAGTGGAACAAAGTCTTCAACTTAGAGCTGTTTGTAGAGCTTGAGAAGGGAGAAAGAAGTGACGGAGGCAGGGATGCTGGGAGGATAACGATAAATCTAGTGAAAGATGAGAGTCCCAGACCAAGGATTCACAGTTCAGGTGGAAATGGGAAGGGGCATCAAGAATATTCCAGAAATCAACTTGGTGGAACTCAATGATATTTTTTTCAGTGAGTGGGGAGGGAAAGCCTGGAGTGTTTGCCTGTTTGTTAAAGTTTTGATCCAGTTGGGAAATCAAGCAAAGGCTAAGTCATATACAAACCAGGATATCACTTTTATTACTATTCAAGCTGAAACTTGGAGTGTGACTTGCTTGCTTCCTAATTCTGAGCCTTTGAACCAGGAAGATCTCTCTACGTTGCAGTGGTAGATGGAGGACATAGTCCCTGGAGATGCTTTCATCTAAGCTTGCAAGATGAGTCTGGACTACACAAGCCTTTTGTATCTGGAGACAAAAGCAGGCAAGGGATGAAGAGGTGATGGGATGTTACTCTTTTGGAATTTCTTCTCATGGTATCAACTATCAGAAATGGGGAAAGCTTGATTTTTTTGTGATTTGTTTGTCTAAAGGACAATTTGAAGTTAGGGGTGATGTGGAGAGAAGTTGAGTTGTACTTGGAGTTGCTGAGGGTTTTAAGAGTCATGTCTTGGCAGGAGAGATGGCTCTGTAGTTAAGAGCATGCTGTGCGCTTGCAGAGGACCTGAGTTTGGTTTGTAGCACCCTCATCAAGCAGCTTACAGCAGCATGTAACTCCAGCTGGGGATCCAACGCTCCCTTCTGGCATCCATGAGCAACTATACTCATCTGCCCATGCCCTATGATACATACAACATAATTTAAAAATAAAAATAAGTCTTAAAAAAAGGAAGCATGTAGTGGGGATAGCTGTTACAGTGATCAGGAGACATGACTAAAGAAGCTGTTAGCAGGCAGTAGTGGTCAGAACCATGATCATAAATGAAGATAGCCAGGATGAGAGGTAGCAATGTTGAAAGAGAAGAAAGGAAGGCAAAGGACAGAAAGGCAAGGGAAAAGAAAGCAAATGTGGAGAGGAAAAATAACATGGACAGGAGCTGAAGGGAAACAGCTGTAGGACAAAGGATCTACAAAGGAAGGGAAAGAAAATTTGAAGATGAGAAGAGTGAACAGAAGCCTCAGGTGCTGAAGGATTTGAATTTGAAACTTGTTATCATCTGGTCTAGCTATGCCATCTTGAGTTAGGTATTTAATAAATGGTAGATGTGATGGTACAGATGGATATGATGAAGAAAAAGATGGAAAGAGATGGTTGCAAGAGATAGATCAAGTTGGACAATGTCAAAAAAAGTAATTTACTCTTGTACGCTCTATTTTGGAGAACAAGACTAACGCTAAGGAGACAATTAGATTTCCTTCCTGTGACTTTACATTATACTCCCCTAATCACTTGTTTTAATAAGAAGATGAAAAAATTTGCAAACTAATATTACAGACATGGAGGCGGATGCATATGCAAGGAACTTATTAAAACCGCCTTGATTTTAATAAATTTACCACCAGGTAGCAATCTCTCAATGTCGCCTCTTCCCAATTTGCATGCGTAACTGGCATCTCGTTAAAACATCATTAAGAAATTGAAAACCAGGAAGACATAAACAGACATAGAGCAGAAACAGAGGGGGCCGAGTGAGGGAGCTGTGGCTAGAGGGAGAGCGAATGCTTTTGGAGAATGCTCAGCAAGAAACTCTAACTTGGTTATCCAAACAGAATCTGATTAACAGGTGATGGGAATTTGAGTTTCTACAGATGCTGTGTACGAATTGAACATTATAGGGCTATTGTGGAATTGTCATTTTCCAGAGTTGGTTGGAATTCTGATATAAGCCACTGTAACTTTTCCTCAGTTGGACCATCATTCACCATTCAGATTTATTTCCTTCAGAGATTAACACAAGAGATCAAACTCTGGGAAGACTGGACTCTTAAGACTCTACTTTGTCTTCAGGGCTAGATCAACTTTCTTCCGTATTCTTTAAACCCATGCTTAAGTGTGCATTTAATATTATAAAAATAATATGTGATAATCATAGAATTTTCCTCAATAACTATTTGTAAAGTTATATATGAACTATTCTTTTGTATAGATATTATGTGTGTGTGGTATGAGTGCATATGATTTGTGTACCAAAGATCCAACTTGGGTGTCATTCCTTAGGAGTGCTTCATCTCAGTTTTTAAAACAGGGTCTTTCTCAGTAGGCTACACTTTCTGTAGTAAGCACACTGACACACGCAAAAAGATAGTTTGTCATTCACCCCTAAAATATCTGTTAGTGCTCTGTGTATGAGAGAGACAGAAATTGCTGTGTGTGCGTGTGTGTGTGTGTGTGTGTGTGTGTGTGTGTGTGTGTGTGCATAAGTACATTTTTTGTTTACTTAAACTATTGAAAAAATTCAACATTTCAGCATTGTGGTGCTGAATCAAAGATTAAATTTTTTTTTACAGCACAGTCCCATTTGGGATGAGGGTTGCTCTGCTCCACACAGTTACTCAAGGACCCAGACTCCTTCCATTTGTGCCTGGGCTCTTCTCTATGCCCATGGATTTCACCTCACTCACCCAGAAGACCTACCATTCATTCTTTGCTAGCTGTGTAAGATGGTGACATACACATCTTTTTTTTTTTTTTTGTTAATGTTGCATTAGTGAAGCGTAATCGTAAGGTGCCTTTAGGATGCAACGGGAGCTGGGGAATGGATTTGTCAGTGAGCTTAGAGAAAGATAACACCAAGATGGTGAGTTCTCTCAGTTCTGCTTTGTGTGTATCTGCAATGTGCAGAGGTTTCCATTAACCTGCCAAGTCCTAATTGGAAATTTTTGAGTCACCCATATACTTTCTAGGGCATGAGTCTTTGGGAGGTTAGGATGACTCCTTTCAACTCCAAAGATCAGCCCCTAAGAGAAGGAGGAAAATAGTGCTGGATAGACCATTACTACTGCTGGCAGCTACAAGTGACAAGAGTTGGGGATGTAACTCTGTGGGAGAGAATCTATCTAGTGAATCTGAAGCCCTAGACTCCATTCCCAGAACAACAAATAATAAATAAACTGGTAAATAAATGAAATGTCTGTCACTAACTGGGTGGCCCGGGAGAGTGGACATATGCTGGAGAAGACATCGACTTTTACCTGACCTGAAAGAGATGAGGGTATTCTTAAGGGACCTGAGTTCAACCCCTGGGATCTACATGGTAGAAGGAAAGAATCAGCACTACTATAACTTGTCCTTTGACCTCCGTGTGCGAACCGTGTCATGCACTTCCCTTCCCAGTGGATGAATAAATGTAACAGCAAAGAGATAATTATGCTCAGTCATCACAATGCAGAGACACTATATGTTCTACAGGTTTTCTTGGGAGAATCCTGACTGATGTGCAGGGCAAGAGTTAAAGTTCAAATATACCTGCCATCAAGGGTACTTGGCAGGTTCACTGCTGCCTTGTATTTGCCACACATGTCCATAATTCATTTCAACGTTGGTCTTCAAGTCATTCCACATGTTGACTGGAGCAATAGATGGATCCAAATTTCCACCCACCTGTATCAAGGGAATTCCAGGCATTTGGTTGTAGGGACTATCTATATCCTTGTTTACATCACTTCAACTAAGAGACATCCCCTAATCCTAAGAAGTAAGTTCAGGATATTCTTTAAACTTTGGTGTTCATTCTGGGAGATACTGACTTAGGTTCTGTAAGTAACTTAATTCACCCACAACAGAAAAGTTGTGGGGCTTGCTCACTGTCACTCAGTGAATGAAAGGTAGTGCTGTGATCAGATTCAAACCTGCAATGTCAAGGTCCTGACTGGTTTCCATCCCACCCCTGAACTTGGGATGGTGGTGGTGTATAAAATGAAAGATCTGGGTGATAGAATCAAATCATGTGGGCTGTTTTACATGCTGTATTTATGAAAGGTTGTAGGTAATTTGGCTGGACTCCAAAGACTTTAGTTTTTCCTTTAATAAACTTGAAAGATACTAGCAATTCCTTCTTAAAAGCCTGCAAAAATGACAGAGGAAAATTATACAGCTGGAAATGAAGAAGTTTCCATGTTTTAGGTAGATGACATAAAAAAGCAAAGCCTAGGGCTGGAGAGATGGCTCAGTGATTAAGAGCACTGTCTGCTCTTCCAGAAGTCCTGAGTTCAATTCCTAGCAACCATGTGATGGCTCACAACCATCTGAACCATCTGTAATGAGATATGGTGCCCCCTTCTGGCCTGCAGGCATACATACAGGCAGAACATTGTATACATAATAAATGAATCAAAAAAAAAGAGCAAAGCCTAAAATAACAAAAGACACCATAAGTAGAAGATAATTTACCAATGCAGGGAAAAACAAGAGGCTGCACTTCAAACCCAGAGGCAGACCTGTCATAGCCTAAGCTGTCTCATTCTAAACTGGGTTGCTGGATGGGTTGTTGGTTCCCTGCTCCTGAAGGTCCACAGGGCTGCCTACAGGTCCTGAAAGTGTGAGATGTGTTGTTAGAATGTCTGAGGGCTTAATCAGATAACTCTTCAGAATCTGTTCTAGTTCTAAGCCATTGTTTAGATTCAGGGCTACAATGGTCATTTGCTGATATGTGTGTGCACAGCATCATGCTGAGAGTTATTTTCTCATTGAATTCATCCCTCAGCTGCTCATTCTGCTCTTGAGTAGTGACAGCAATGTCTGGAGCCTCCTTGCCTGATATGGGGAACACCCACAGCTGGCCCCAGTGAATCTGTGTTTCTAGAGCTGCACAGTGTGTGTGTGTGTGTGTGTGTGTGTGTGTGTGTGTGTGTGTGTGTGTGTGTGTGTGTGTGTGTGTATGTGCCTCATGTTATGGCACATGGTGGTCACATGCTTAACGTCCTTTATAGTGTTGATATCTGATGTTCTGCTTTCACCGAGTCATCTCATTTTCTGCATGTTCTTTCTACCTGTGTATTCCCATTTCAAGTTACACATCTGAGGCTCACTCCTTGATTTCCCCAAATTCACTCCTACACCATAGTGGATTATACAGAGGTTTGTAGCTATAGAAGTGGCTACTGCTGGCAGTGAAAAGAGAAGTGTATTCCTTGTTCTGAATACACTTTGGTCACTTCCACACTGACAAGTATACCTTGGAGAATATCTGGTCTTCCCACTACCTGCCTGGATATTTTTTCCCTTCTTTTTTTCTGCCTTACCAACCAAATAAACAGGCAGTTGGCCACCCAGTACAAAAATTCACTAGTCATCCAATCAGATAGCTAAACACCTAACAAACTGACCACCCAGGCAATTAACCAACCAACCAGTCAGCTAATCAATCAACCACCTAACCAATCAACAGGCTGCTGAACAATGGAAAACTTATTCTTTACCACTTAACCTCTCCCCAATATGGCATGCTATGTGAAAGTCTTATGTGAATAAAATAAAGAAGGGAAGAGGGGAAGGAAACAGTAGATGAAGAAAGAGGAAAAGAAACATGCTTTTGTGCTAATATCCATAAGCTCTTGCTCTGCCTCTGGTCTCCACATCAACTGTACATTTGTTGAGGACTCTGTGTAGCAGGCTTGCTCAGGACATCGGTTTCCAAATCAGCATTGAGAAATGCCTTTAACTTTCTCAATGACCCTATGGCATATGGAGGTTTATCATTCTGTTTCAGTATGAGAAGACTGAATCTGGGAGGCAAGGTCACCTGTGCAAAGTCACAGGGTTGGTCAGGAGTGGGATTAGGTCAGGTTGACCAACACTCATTCATCTAAAAGGTCAGAGCTCCTTCTAACTCTCTGGTATCTTGCACCAAATTCTAATGTAACTTATTTTTTAAAGCCCGATAAATGAGTATTGGCTCGCTCTAGAGATTATGCATTTTCATCTGTATCAATAATCCTAGAAAACCAGGGTTAGGAGGGTGCCTTGGATGTAGCATACATCAGAATTTTCATGCATGGCTCTGGGATTTCTAGCATCCTGTTTTTGATTGTCCCATACCAAACCAGCCTCCGGTATACACAAACCAACAACACGGAAAGTTACTGACACAAGGGTTGGCCCTTCCTACATGGTAATGGAAGTTCACACTGGTTGATTTCACCATAGGACTTCTTAACTCAGAACACCACTGAGGAGGCCTGGTCACTCTGCTGCCCAGGGAACACCTCACAGAGAAAGCAGCCCAAGAGCAGGGTGCAGGGGAGTGACGAGGAGTTTACCACCTGGGCACATCTGTGGGAAGGGAAAGGACATTCCAGGCAGATGCTGCTTCAAAAAGTTGATGTTAGTGCAGAGCCACAGGAGGCTATGAAGGATTGGCTTCCTAGTGGAGGAGAATACTATAAACTGGGCTCTAAGAGATCATCAGGAATCAGCTGCTGAAAAGCCTTGAGTGCCATGACCAAGGTTTAGTCTGAAGGCTGTGGGTAGCTACAGAAAGCTCAAAGCAGGGTGGCCACATTAAGCACAGTGCCAGGGATGCTGTGGGGGCCACACACAGGTACTGGCATGCACCTTGCCTTTCTCTGCCACATTCATCTTTTCAGGAACAGATACTGGAGGTTTAATGAACTCATTATTCATTCCACTGTCAGGTGAGTCCATTTGTGGCGGGAGCCCGGTGGAGGGCTCTATTCAGTTGAGGCTATGCTGCAGCAATCTCCTCAGCAGCATAGCTCACCCTGTCTGGCAGAGGCTACCCAACCTGTTCTGCTGTGACTTCACCTCCCACTCCTCCCAGTCCCACACTTTGCTGCCTCCTGAACTTGCCAACATTCATTTCAGGGGACTTGATTGGAATCGTGTCTACCTGGAATTTACTACCATCCATCTCCTGAGCCATTGTCTCGGTTGGTAGCTCTGCATCTCTAAACTCACTCCTGAGCATGCATGCTTCAGTCTGTAAATTAGAGGAAGTCTGTCTGTCCTTCTTGCACATTGTTGTTCCCAGGAGAGTCAGTCCATCAATCTTCTCTTCCTTCTCTTTCCTTCGTCACATCTTTGACTTTCTGGAGGAGTTGTTTTTCTCTCTCTTTTCATAACCTGAGCTCCTTGTCTGAACATTTAAAAGTCCGAGAGTGACAGGGAACATCTGTAATCCTAACCCTGGGGCATTGCTGAGATAGTTGCATCACTGGAGCTTGCTGGTCAGCCAGACTAGCCTGCTCAGAGGGTTTCAGGTTCAGTGAATGAGCCCATATCAAAACAGAAGACGAAGAGTGACTGAGGATGACAGCCAACACTGAGCTACAGCTTCCACACACACATACATGCATCTACACACATGTGCATGTAGCAGGCACACACACACACACACACACACACACACACACACATTACTGGTCATAGGTTTCTTATTTGGACCCAAGATCAGTTGTTATGTCATAGTCAGTCCTACTAGTAAAAGGCCCTGTCCCAGAATACATTTTAGTTGCTAAAGTTTGAGAACAAGCAGATAGTAGAGATAACTCAGCAATCTCCTCCATATGGAGATTGGTTTTTTGTACCTATTTCCCTTGACCTTCCCTTCCTCTTTATTGTCCCTTCACCTGGATATTTTCATAGAAATTAATAGTGAAAAATATTCATGCATAGTATATGCTATATTTTGAAATACATATATATAGGACTGGCTAAATGAAGCTAGCTACTAGCTTTTTATTCTTCTTCTTAAACCCACTGAAGAAATTTCCGAACCAATGCCTTCATGCCTGCAGTACCCTCTTCTGCACTGCTCCATGCTTACTTTTTCTTGTTAATTAAATACGCTTTTAGATACCTCCTCTTAAGTAAGGTCCTGTTTAAACACATAGTAAAAACCTATTGACAGAACTCCCTACTGTCCAGCTTCCAACACAGCATTGCACTCTCCTTCCTTACTAGACTTTGATCTTAGCTCCAATGACCAGGACTGTTTTATCCATTTATCCAATAACTATCACCATATCCAGTTACTGCCACCACCCTACCCTGTGGAAAGGACACTCAGGAGGAAAAACCTGCATAATGGTCTCAGTATTTGATCATGGATATGGTCGATTCTACTTCCTATTTTCTTCCCACTGCATACTGTTTTGACAAGATATTGGTATGTCACACCTATTTTATCAAGACTTAGCTTTAAGCATGGGTCCAAAGCAGGGTAGTGTAGGGAACAAACATGGATTGGGTGCTAGGGAGGTGACTCAGTCAGTGAAGCACTTACTGTAAAAGTAAGTACACGAGGACCTGAGTTAACACCCCAGAACCCACATAAAAGAGATGGGCATGGAGTCACACATACTTATAATTCAATTCTGGGAAGGTAGAGATAAGTGCATCCTAACAGGTGTATCCCTAAGTTTTCCTTAGCCAGTCTACCAAAATTGGTGAGCTCCAGGTTCAGTGAAGGACCCTGTCTTAAAAAACAAGGTTGAGAGTAACTGAAGATGACACTTGAGGATAACTTCTAGCTTTTACACACACACACACACACACACACACACACACACACACACACAGAGAGAGAGAGAGAGAGAGAGGGGGGGGTGGAGTGAGACAGAGATAGAGACAGAGACAGAGAGAAAGAGAGAGATCATAAGTTGGCTAAACTCTAAACTGAGTTCATGAGCCATCACTGGCATTTCTCAGTACTTAGCATCTCTGAATGTCCTTCCTCCAAAAGAATTTACACACTCACCTTGAAGAATTAACAGGGGGTAGAAAGAAATGTTGTGTGTGGCAGGTAACCCAGTGAACACACAGGGAGACTCAGTCACCAACAAAGACATCAACAATCAACATTTGTCCTGAGAGTTCTGCCTTCATTTCAGTTGAAAGAGAAAAATGCAAATTTAGATAAAATGCCAAAGATGCCTAAAAGCACCAGCTTCATCTCTAACTTCTCTCCTGGGCTGTCTGGGAAGCTAAGTTTAAATCCTAGTCAGACTCCTGGACCTCATCACAGCTACAGTGCTGAAAGCAAACAGACTTTAGGATTTAATTTTTTTCTCATTTTCCCCCCTACAAAGCTTAAATGTCATGGGCAAGGGGCAAACTCATTATAGCTAGGTTTCTATCTGCCTGGTCCAGATGCAAGAGCTAAAATGTGAGGCCAGTTCCAGTGGCCAACATTCAGGACTGTGTGTGGTGTGACTAATATATGTAAAACACACAGGGTTCCTCTCTGGTAGCATCTGGACCCAGAAGCAAAAGTTAAATTCTCAGCAAACTCTCCAAAGTCTTCACTGCTTTTCATGGTTGGAGGCAAAAAAAATCTGGCTGACAGCAGAGAAGTTCGTAGTTGGGATTTTTCTTTTTTTAAAATATGGATGTTATTGGTAGTAGTGGACTGGGTTTCCAAACACTATGATAGTGAGAAAGGGATTGATTGGTAGTGAATGAGTTCACCATCTAGATCCAAATAGGAAGAACATTTTTTATATTGCAAGAATAGCAGACATTAACTATGATAACCCCATAGGTGAATGGCCCAGCTATTGGGAGGTGCCTCCATTTGGGTTTGTGTGTTATATTCATGTGTGTTCATGCCTGTGGAAGCCAGAGGCTAGCAGCCCATGTCTTCCCTGATAATTTTCTACTTTATCTTTTGAGGCAGAGTATCTCACTGAATCTGGAACTCACTGATTGGCTAGAATGGCTGGCTCATGAACTCTGTGGAAATACCTGTCTCTGCCCCACCACATTAGGGTTAGATGTATACATATATCTCCACACCTGGATTCTTTTGAATCTGAATTCATGCTTGTGAGCAGGCACTTAGCCCCCTGAGAACATGGGAGAAGTCTTTTAGGGTTCAGATGAGTTTCTTTATGTGTGGTTTCCTGGCATGTAATTTTCTTGCAAAGGAGGACAATCTGTATTGGCTGATACATGATTAGCATGAGCCACTGGGCAAGTAATTTCCAATCTCTACCATGCTCATAAGGGCTTTGCAAATCAGGACCATGCAAATAAAGTAGTTGACCAAATTTCCATCCTGGTCAAATGCTAGGCTTACAGAATATTGGGTTGAAGCTTTGTGGTGTTAGGTACCAGTTGAATTCCTGGACCATGCTGGAAAAATTCTCCAGTGTGGACCAGCTTGTTTTCTGGCCTCTTATTAGTGTCCTTCCCTCTCCACTGCTAGGAAAATGTTCATAAATACCCAACCATAACATTTGAATTTTTTGGTATCAGTTAGAATAGACCAGGTCATGTTCTAATGAAGAGACCAGCTCCCCATTTCGGCAGCCATGACAGTAACATGTGCTTGCCATGACCTTGTCCTAGTCACTAGAAAGTCAGATGCCTGCCTCGTGGCAAGGAACCAATCAGAAGTTAGCTGGTGGCGTTATGCTTTACGGCTCTGGGTGTGCTTTATGGACAAGTGCACAGCAATGACTCGTAGAGCATAGCAACCTCCCTGGGAGGGCCTATGGGCCATAACAACCAATAGGCCAATCAAGACAGGGCAAGCCCTCCAAGCCTGGAGGCATACCAATCCTGAGCCTGCATACCCCTAGACACTTCCCTTACGCTGCCCTACAAGATCTCTATGCAGCCCCTTCGACCTGTCTTTGCTAGCCATCTGCCATTGTGGGTGGGTGAAAGACCGGAGCTAACATGGGGTTAGCTTGTTAAACAACAATAAAGCCTCGTGCAGTTTGCATCAAGCTTTCGAATCTGCCTGGTGATTGGGGTGACTGAGGTCCAGGCCTGAGACCCCAGAGGCCTGAGCTTTCCACTAATAACAAATAAATTCCAAACTCTTAAAGGCTTGTGGCAGTGAGGGTTTATTATGTTGCATGTTCATTGCAACAAGTGCACTGCAACTACTCAGGGAGGTAAGTCAATGGCAGAGGTGCCAGTCACTGGACCAGACAGTAGAAGAAGATAGAAGGGTTTCAGACCAATGATTGACTTCACAACACAACATATTGGGCATGGCTTGTCACATGACTTCATTAATCACCAGGAAGGCAGAGCATGGATCTGAGTACATGTCTCCAGTGAAGGAAACCAAAAATATTTGTCTATAACATCTTGTTTCCCTTATTAAGCTCCCAAGTCTAGGTGTCTCAAATCCCTTCACAAAGATACAACTTTCACTCCTTTTACTTTATTATTGTGATTGATACCCACCATCTCGCCTAACCCAGGCATCAGCTTCCATCTCTGTTTCTTTGCCAGTCTTGACCCTAGAAATTCACCTTTAACTCTCAATCCTAACCCCTGGGCCACTCCTTCCTAGATTGAAAGCATGGCTGCCTCTGGCACCCACTTTCCTGTACCCAGTCTATACATTTATAGAAAGAAGACAAAAGATACCAGGTTTGTTTGTTTCTAGTAAAAGATCTTTCAGGACCCTTCCAAGCTGCTATCTTAACGTTCTATTATTATTCTCATCCATGAAGCTACAGACTCACACCTCCGGTGGGGAGTCCAACTCAGGCGCTTAATTAGCAAAGCAAATTAAACACTAAGGAGGCCTCATCCACAGTTGCTGGGCGACTTCCTGTGTGACCTGCCACTCAGCTGGAGGGAAAGAAGAATGGGACAGTGTCTGGACCTCCATGCTGGAGCCTGGAGCATGCTGGCTCCTTTCACAACTGACTGGCCTCAGCTAACTCTGCTGTCCTGTGGCCATGGCTGTCTCCCAGGCCCTCCTGTGCATTCCACCCACTCTCCCTCCAGGGGTTGTTATTATTCTCTCCCAATACATAAACATTGAAAAGCAAAAATCCTGCACTCACTCCATCCAACAAAATCATAGCCCTCCCTCCCACGAGCATAGGCCTGTCCAGTTGACAAAGCACGTTCATCAACAGTGGCTCATTTCTTTTTCTTTTTTTCTTGGCAACATCATAAGGTAGATATAATTATTGTCTGCATTGGCAGTTGTAGAAATGGAAGCTGGGGGTGGGGCAGTGAGTAGGTAGCGTGACTGGGGCAGGAGTCTGTATACTGAAGAGACACACCCAGGCTGCTTTGTGTTCCAGTGCATGGGTCTGCCTTGTATCTCCTGCTGAGCAAGCAGGTTAAGTGACTGTACCCAGACTCAGTTTCCCCAAGCCTTCTTGGTTTAATGGGGATATTTGGCCAAACTCCAAACCTCAGGCTGTAAGATAATCATGCCTGTTTCCTGTCTGTTTTCATCAGCAACAATTGGCCAATTAAGGCAATTACTGCCGGTTTCTATAACAGGACATAGGGATCACAGCGCTCAACTCTTAGAAAATCTCCTATAAAAGCACTAATAATGCATTAATGTATTAATCCTCTTAATCCTGTCAAATTACCACACACAGGCTCTGCGGAGCTGACAGTGGTTCTCAGCTGCTTCTGCTTGCAGCAGCCATGGTTCTCTGTGAGGTTCAGGGGCTTCTTTTCAGCTCTTCCTGTCCCCAGCTCTCCCCATGCATTTCAGGGGGCTTCAGTGATCAGACAGGAGTAGATGACATCTGGCAAAAGAGAAGTGAGACTTTCTTTCAGAAAGGGGGTGACTTGTTATATGGAGATTGCTTCCTGTGTCTTCCTCGGTGAAAAGGGACTGGTCCATGTAGGCCTATACTGGTGTTATGGGTATGGATTGAAATCAGCAGGCTACCTGATGAGATTTCCAGGTTTCTGCAGCCAGGAGCAAAGAATTGGACCAAGAACACATATTGATTTTGTTCTCTCCACTTCATGCTTATGGTTCAAGATGTGAGCTATCAGTGGCCTCCTCTGGCTGCCATGACTGCTGCTGTCTTCTATGCCTCAGCGTTAAGACCAACTTCTGTCCCCCTGGAGCTGTAAGAGGAATACAAGCTTTCTTTTATTAATTACATTTGTCATGGTGTTTTATCACAGCAGCAGACTAATACTCTGTGTGTGTGTGCATGTGTGTGTGTGTGTGTGTGTGTGTGTGTGTGTATGTGTGTGTATGTGTGTGTGTGTATATTCATTTTGAAGCCACACTAAGTAATGACTATCCCTTCCTGTTTGGATAGGAAGTATATTTCCTCCAAAGGCTCATGTGTCAAAAGATGGATCTCTAGCTTGTGGCACTGTTTTGGAAGCTTTTGTCTGTAGGATTTACCTAGAGGAAATAAGTCTGGGAGGCAGGGAAATTCCTTGCCTTTCCTTTTGTCTTTTCCTCTCTGTTGGCCTACTACATTCTTCTGCTGCCGTGAGATTCTGTGGAGCATGAGAGCAAAAACCAATAGATGGAACCTTCTGATACCTTGAGCCAAATAAGCCCTTTCCGCCTTTGGTTGCTAATATTTGAGTCACAGCAACTAAAAGTAACTGTCATTCTCAGTGTGGCCCTGGGCTACTTGTCCAACATCTCAATGTCTTTGTGTCTTTCTGGCATATATGATAGATCTTCATTTTTTTTCATCTATGAAATGGGAATACAGATTGTCATGAGAGGATTAAATGATATTGTGTGTATCAGTTGCCTAGCATACAGCAGGGAGTAAGTAAATATTAGTTACTTCCATCCACATCCTTGCTTTTTTGATGTTGCTTTATGAAAATGTTGCCTGTATTCCAAGAGAGTTTATTGTAAGCATATCAGAATGGGCTGACAAACCAACTGGACACCTAGAAATGGGTCATTGATTGCCTGTAGCAGTTGGGGCATTATTGCCTTAGGAAACTGTGGTCAGGCCTGGTCTTTCTGTCCTTCCAAGTCCTTTGTAGTCTTCTTAGTGGATGGGTTGTAGGCTACAAAGACCTCCTTGTCATCAGTCATGAGTGGGCTTTTCTGTGGCCATCTGCAGTTTCTCTTATTGGAGAGGCCTTATGTGCATGCAAGAGCAGGGTACCATCATCTCTGACCGCATTCAGCTTTGGAGAGCTTGCCTATTTCTCAGAACCAGCTGCTTGTATTTCCCCACCCCTGCCAATAGTTGTGGTTAGTGAGTTGGGGAAGGACTGGGATTATTTTCCTCTAAAGATAGAAATTTGATGACACTCTTACCTCCAATAGGTGGAGCCCCAGCCTCATCCCTTTGAGAGTGGGCTGAATTTAATGGCTTAGTTCCAATGAAAAGAATGTGGCAAGAGTGATGGTACATGCTGGCCATAAGAAGAGTTTGGTCTCCTTTATGCACTCTCTGGAGCATACATGGGAAGTCCAACTATTCTATCATGAGGCTCTTTACTAGCTTTCCACAGGGGGACACAAGGTCAGCAGTCATGACCTCCTGCCATCTACCATGTAAAGATGCCATCTTGGAACCAGACACTCCAGCCCCATCCTGCAGCTGATGACTGTAGCCAGGCAGCATCTTGATTGCAGCCTCCCCAGAGACCAAGGTGTAACCACTCAAATGAGCTGTTTTTGACTCCTGAATCACAGAAACAGTGTGAGATAACAAAACACTTGTTGCAATTTTTAGCTGCTAAATTTGGGGTATAATCTGTTATACAACAATAGGTGACTAGCATAATTAACAGTGAAAACATAATTAGATATCTCAATAAGTAAGCTTCAGTGTGTGTGTGTGTGTGTGTGTGTATAAATGATAGCCTGAGTTCACATGTTCTACAAATCTAGTTATTAATGCTGTGTAGCAAAGTACAGGTGGGCAAAGATGGGAAATCACAGTCCAGGGTCTAGGAGGCCAATTCTAGAAAGAGAAGGAAATTACAATGTAGGGTGCTGTCATACCACAATGCCTAAGGGCAGCAAAGGGCCTTGTGATACAACCTGGCTTTGAGAACAAATAGGGTTTTCTAGGGTATAGTGTGAGACTGTGTGAGACTCCTAGAATGAGTAGGAAGAAACAAATTTAAAAGGAGCAAGCCAGGGGAACATGTCAGGTACAGAGAAGTGCTTATACAAAGATGTGGAATAGACTTAGAGTTTACTGTCTCCCAGAAGCACTGGTTTGTTGCAGTCAATATGTGTGTGTGTGTGTGTGTGTGTGTGTGTGTGTGTGTGTGTGTGTGCACGCGCTTGGATATGTTCACGAAGGATACAGGGTTGTCTAAGCTTGAGTGTATGTGTGTACACATGTGCATGTATTTAAACTTATATGTATGCATGGCAGGCACAGAAAAGGCAACAGACTTTGCCAAGAGAGAAACACTGAAGAGAAAAGCTAGTTCAAATTATAGCTGATATGCTGCAAATGTGTGCTTTTGGACAGGTCACATGATTTCACTGGGTGTGGCCTCCTTGTTTCTAAAGTAGGAGCTATTTGATGGAGATCTTAGCCAGGTTCTGGGCTGAACTGGGATTATATTGATCATTATCAGAGCAACAAAACTTCTATCCAGAGGTCTTGAGCCCAGTGCAGTCCTTAATTCTATGAGAGATCCCAGCCATGACTGCTCCAGCTGACATTGTCCTGGGGCTATGTCATCTCCCTTTTCTCATCTCTAGGAGTTAGGGCAGGCCACCAAGAGTTTTGCTAATTGCCAAGTGTATGAACAAGTTCACACACCATGTGTTTCCAAGCACAAGCCCTGGTGTGACATGGCCTGGCATTTACTCTCACCTGCAGCATTTGACAGTAATGTGGCCTCAGCCACTTTGCCTCTTTGAGCTTTAGTCCTTTTATATAAAAATGGGAATATAATAATATTTGTGTTAATGGGTTTTGGTGAGGATTAGTATGAAAGATACTTGGTAACTGCCCAGTATGTGGAAGCAATGTTTCACATATTTGTTAGCAGAATAACTTCTACCTATAGGAACCCAGTTCCTCATTTAGACTCCTAAAACTGGTACAAATCATTCTATTACTTAATGGTTTTGTGATGTTGAGCAAAGTGCTGAAGAGATAGCTCATCACTTATGAGGTTTTACTGGCCTATGTTTGGTTCCCAGAACCGACATGGTGGCTCACAACTCTCTTTAACCCCAGTCTCATGGAATCTAAAACCCTCTACTAACCTGTGCTGGTTTTGTACCCACATGGTACTCATAAATTCCTACAGACAAACATACATGCATGCCAGTAAAATAAAAAAATGATGTTGGCTTAGGTCCTGCCCAGGATGATGTGGTGGACACTGGGGAGCCCTCATGGAGGTGAAGGAGAGGAAGAAGGAATGGGACATGTGAAGCAAGCTTGTTGTTAATTTGAACTAATAATAAAAAAAAAAAGAATGATGTTGGGCAAACCCATTGTTCTTGCCTCTTAATCTGTGTGCGGGCATGTGAGCATATGGAAACCAAAGAACAACTCCAGGCACTGCTCCTCAGGTGCTGTCCTTTTTACTTATGTATTTCCTATGGGATCTCTCATTGGCCTGGAACTTGCCAAGTAGGCTACGCTGGCTGACCACCTCGCTTCAGGAAGATGCCTATCATTGCTTCCCCTGCACTCCTAGCCTTTTTTTCGTAGTTCTGGGGATTGAATTTAGGACCTCATACTTTCCTGATTGAGCTATCTCTCCATTCTCTCAATCTTCTTATCTGCAAAATGAAAGCAATTGAACCCTCTCCAAAAGTTATTGGAAGTGTTAACCAAAGGAATGCTTATAAAGTGTTCAGAATAATGTCTGACACTAAATTGCTGTAGTGGCTGACACCAACAGGAAGAATCAGCAAGTAGGTCAGAGGGCCCCATCTCCATTCTCAGAAGGACACACAGCCTTTTGTCTTGAATCTATACCTGTAGAGGATTACTTGCTGTGCCCCACTGCTCTTTCTAGGGCTGTACTATGCAGGAAATCCAGCATGCAGGGCAATACAGGGCCAATCCCCTGCCTTCACTGCATGTTGCCTCCCCCACCTCCTCTCTGTCCAATGAGAAGGATTTCTGGTTGCATCCTGGGTCAGAGGGTCTGGTACTGGAGAGGCTTGAGCTCAGAGGACAAAAGGTGGCCACTCTCTCTCTCTCTCTCCTGCCCCTGCCATCACTGGGCTGGAAGACTTAGGCAGTCCCTCAGCTTAATTGTCAAATGGATTCTGGAGGGGTAATTGTGTTGATGTGCACTGTGGGAGGGTCTGCAGGCCCTAATGACCAGCTCAGCCTGCTAAATGTGTTTACCAAAAAAATAAGGTTATTGATTTCACAGATATTTTTCCCCATTGCCATCAGACTGTTAATGCGAGTTTTATGTAACAGAACAAATAGATCAGAGTGTAAAGTCTTTTGAAAATCCCTGGTGAATGCTGTAATAATGCTTTAATGTATTAATCCCCTTAATCCTGTCAAACTTCCAAAAGAATTTCAGGACGAGCTGACAGAAGATCTCACTCCCAATGCTGGCAGCTGTGGCTGCATGTGGCGGCTGCAGCTTTGTACTCTATTGTGGGTTGGCTTGGGAGAGGCTGCCCTGTTAGTAATGGTTGTGGAGTCAGCAGCAAACCTGTCAAAGTGTCGGGCAATGGAAGGGAGGCTGAGAAGAAGGTAAGACAGCCTCAAGAAAGAGGAGGTCTTTTGAGCCTTGGGGCAGAGACAGTGAAATAGAAAGCAATGATACCTGTCCCTGCCCCCTCATCTCCTTCACAGTTTCTCTCTGTCTGCTGTGCACTGAGGTAAGCACCGTGGTTCATTCAGTCTTCACAGCACACACTCCAAGCTGAAAATGTGAGTGGCCTGTTCCTGTTGCAAGCAGTTGTCAGAGAAGAGGTTTAGCTCAAAGTTTGTTCTGACCCAGAAGCCCAACCTGCCTTCTTCATAAGTCCAAAAATAGACTATCCCTTGATATTGCTAATTGTTGTTGGGAGAGGGAGAGGCATTTTTTTTTCCATTGGTATAACCATTGGTGAGATGCTCATGTAACTGTGAATAACCCTTCATACATGTTTCCATAAGCAAGCCTAATTAAACTCAGTGGATCAGCAAAATAAAGAAAGAAAAGGGGTAACAATGGAAGAGGTAATACTATTCTGGAAGACGATCAATGGGAGTGGGAGGAGGACAAGAAAGTGTTATGGGGTAAATATGATCAATGGGAGTAGCAGGAGGACAAGAAAGTGTTATGGGGTAAATATGATCAAAATAAACTATATGACTGAAAATGTCACAATGAAGTTTATTGTAATTTTATAATTAGCATACTAATAAAACAACAAAATAAAACAGAAGATGCACTCAGTATGTCTATCTTTGTATTAAGAATTAATGGAGGCCTCGGGCCATAACTCATTTGGAAGAGTCCTTGTTTAACATGGATAAAACCCTGGGCTATATCCCTGACCCCTGTGAAACAGGCATGATGGCTTAATACCTGTAATCCCAGCATGAGGAAGGTAGAGTCAGGAGGATTAGAAATGTTATATTCCATACCTACTGAAAGTTGTAGGTTAGTCTGAACTATACTAAGCCAGGATTTTTCTTTTCTTTTCTTTTCTTTTCTTTTCTTTTCTTTTCTTTTCTTTTCTTTTTAAAAGAGGAGGAATAGTTTGAATTCGCTTGAGAAAGGCCAGAGGAAAGGCTGGTTGGAGCCATAGGTTGGTTGAACTAAAATGTATTCTTGTGTTAAATTGTTCAGTTTTAATCATTGTGACAAACAACTTAAGGGGAGAAAGAATTATTTGAGCTCATGGTTTCAGAGGATGTATAGTTCATGGTCTGCTGGGTCCATTGCTTTGGTCCTGGGATAAAACAAGACATCATAATGACAGAAGCATCTGGTAGAGAAGGATACACTTTTCACAGCAGCCAGGAAGTAGAGATAGAGAGGCAAAGAGACTGGGCACACCCTCAGGAACCCTTCAAAGGTACACTCCAGAACCCTTTTCCTCCAATGAAGACCTACCTTTTCACCACTAGTCAATTCAAGTGTGAATCCATTTATGGATTGATCCATTAATTAGGCCAAACACATGATCCAATCACCCCTCAGTGAATAGATCTACTTACTAGGGACCACGTCAACAATTGAGCTGTTTCAGGGGATACTGTATACTTGTGATCTGGGTTGTGTGGACAGCACCTGATTGGAGCTGGGGCAGACTGAAGTATCTGGAATAGAACCTGTTCTGCTATGTACTTCTGGTAAATTTCTTTCCATCCTTGGCCTTGGGTTCCTCATTAATGAAGCGAGATGGTTGACTTTGCTGGTCTTGGCGGTGCCTCAAGATCTGAGATCCTCATGTGATAAATGAGCCCCAGTGTTTGATAACTTCTGTCTAAAGAAGCAACCACTAGAAACATGCATAAAGAAACTACTAATAAACCTGAACTTATTTCTCTGGAAGCTCATGGACATTCAGCATGTTAGAGATGATTCCTGCAAGTGCCCATCAGGGTATCTGTGGTCTGATTTTGCTGTTTCTCCCTTTCTCATATGCAGTCATGGACTAATTGTCCATGGACTAATTGTCTACTGTTTTCTCCCTAATCCCTCCCCAATGACCTCATGTTGGATTCAGGGAGGTAGATGATAAAGCCAATGATTAGAAATGCTGTTTGCCACATGATTTCCTCAGTTCTAACCTCACTGTCCATTCAGAGGCAAGGTTGTTCTGTCCAATGTGAAAGTTAGATCTTGTCACTTCCCTTCTATGGTACTTCAGAAGTTCTTGATGATCCTTAGAATAAAGTCCAAATTTATGAGAATGGTCCTTCAAGCTTCACTTTCAGACTTTTCTCTGCAATACTACATCTTTCCTCAAGTATACATTCCATCTGTCTACATGCAGCCTGGTGGGATCCTTAACTCTCTCCAGAGACCCTTTTCTGTACCTGCTACATACCCTTCTTTTTGCATAAATAACTTCTACTCATCCTAATATCCTTTCTCCCAAAAGTTTCCCCCCATCCTTGTGTTGGAGGTGTTTCTGTGTGAGCTCATTGGTGGTGGTGGTGGGGGGTGCTTATCACCTGGCTTTGTAACCACCTCTCTGAGTATGTGGGCCTCTGCAGCAAGTCTGTTGGCTCTCTCAGACAAATTGCTAGTACTATGATAATCTCTGTTAATCAATAGCATATGCTATAAATATTGGCAGTGTTGAATAATGGTGGGCACCCAGCCAGATCCATTATATGCAACATCTCTGATACTCACCCATAACTTGGAGCTAGCTCTCTTTGAGAAGGCAGCATAGCCTTTCATATTGCATGAGCTGCCCAAGGTCACATAGCCTAACAGAGGGGAAAAACCACAAATTGAGTCTGGGTCATTTGTATTTATGTTCAGTTCTTTCTAAGCTTATATATATCATGTTATCTTGAGCCAGGCTGCCAAGCATATACTGTTACAGCACTTCTGTTCTAGGTGTTTTATAGTATAAACTGAGGCTCAGAAAGGTGACTACAAACCCTAAAGTCACACAGTTTAGAAGAACCTCCCACAGTCTGCCTCTCTTTCTGCTATATAACAATGACAGCCACAGTCCCCAGGACCAGACTCTGTTCTAAAGTAGGTACCTGGGTGCTCTCAGTGTTATTCTGATCTCCAACTGAATTTTCAGTCTGGGATGTTGTCATTCCTCCCCTCCCCCTAATGGAGGACAAGTTGTGAGAATCATGGGGAAAAAAGAAGAACCTCTTCATCTAGAACATGAGTAAGAATCCTTCAGTTGATGCCTCCATAGTCCATGAGAAAAGACAATTTTCCCATTGTGGTTTTGTCTTCTTACCCATGAAGCTACTGGTGCTTTCTCTCTGAAGGCACACACATCAGGGGTCCAGGGTAGTTTAGGCAGGGATTGTCTTCCAGGCAAATGGAGGCTCCAAATTCTTGGCCAGGCAGCTCTGAGAGGTGGCCTTGCTGTTGCTGTGCTTTCTCTTCACAATGAGTGTGTGCCAGATCAAACTCCAGCAACAGGCCCTAGGGAGGTTTCCCTTAGAGAGAGGCTGATGGTGGTTTCTGGTGTGGTGCAAGGAGCAGATGATTCTTATGTTAGTTTTTTTTAGGGCTTCTATAACTGAGAACCACACGCAAAAGGACTGACACCACAGACATGGCTTATCTCATGGTAGTAGAGGCTTGATGTCAAAGATCAAAATAAAATCAGGTGAAGTGCTTTTTGAGGACTGTGAGAGAGTATCTTTCCCATGTGTCTCTCACAGCTTCTGGTGGTTTGCTGATATCCTTTATGTCTCTTCCTTACTTTTATCATGATGTGGTGTTCTTCCCAATTTATCTTTTTATGAAGGTAATAGTCACATTGGCCAGAAGCTCATTGTGTTTCAGCATGACCTCATATGGATAATTGTATCTTTGATGTTCTCTCTCTAAACAAGGGTACATACTAATATGCCAAGAGAGAAATGTTATGATAACATATAAACTTTGAGGTAGATGGTAGGATACAGTCACAATATAACCCCTATCAAATATATATATATATATATTATATATATATATATATATATGAATTATGGTAAAGATTTCTTAAGACACCTCACGTTATCATGCTTAAATCCATTACCCCTGTAAACTTCAACTCTGTTCAATGTACCAATCTGAAAAACTCCCTTTCTTGTGTTCTTTCCCTTTTCTTCTCCCTCTGTCTTGGAATAGTCAATTGGACTGGGCTGAGTGTCCAGTGGAAAATATGGTAAATTTCTCACTGGATTTCTTGGCTCAGCCATACTAGTGTAGGATCAGTCCATGGTTAGACACAATTCATAGTCTGGTAGGTGCAGAGGGAGGTATAAAAGGCTTCCTGGATAAATGATGTTTTCTAGAGATGATGAGGCATATCCAGGTGAGGAATCCTGGAAGGAAGGTTCCAGACAGAAGTAATGACATAGGCAAAGACACTGAGAAAAATGGCACTGTTGGTTCACATAGAATATGTTCACCAAGGTCTCTGTTGCTCATAGGATGAAAGGGGACTTTTGAGTCTGGTAATGCAGACTCTTCAAGTTCTGACTCCACACTCAATTTTGGCTGTTCCTAATACTCCAGTGGACCACACCCATTTCAGGGAGGATGCTGTATTGTGTCTTCTTTTGTCTTGAATCTAAGAAGCATGACCTAGTCTATATCATGATACATCATTACAGAACCCAGAGAAATAAGGGATCATCTAATACTTGATCAGAAGGAGCTACCAGATTAGCTGAGGAGCAAAATGCATCATCTCTAAATTTCAAATGGCATGCTATGTGCTAAGCACAAAGAAGATATCCCATATTTTTCCAAATGTGTTAATGAATGATTACAGTACAAACAATAAGCTGAGGAAGGCTGGAAGGTGGGTAATCTGCTGTTACATATATCTGGAGAGTTGGATCATTCCTTGCAGTGGGAAAATATGGGCTAAAGCAAAGAGGTACTGTGGTCAGGGGACAGCATCTTCAGGGGATTATGGAAAATTAGTTGTGGAGTGTTGGCCCCTGTGTGCATATGAAGAGTGGGTAGAGAATGGAGGAGTAGATGGGAAGAATCACAGGAATGAAGGAAGCTTCAGGCCTTACCAATATCCTTGAATGACAGGATAATACAGTCACATCATCTGTTGTCATTGAGGAACAATTAAAAGGATTCAGTGTTTGGATCTTATGTTCCAGGAGGCCTACCCTATAGAAAAACAGTAGATAGTAGATGCCAATGGAGCTAGAGTTACAGTAGTGGTCCAAGCATAGAAGATCATGGAAGAGGAGATAGAGTAGACACACCATCTTTAGGAACTGCTGAAGAATAAATTGATTGTTATCAATATTAACAGATGAGGATTCTGGTATGCTGGGGGTTTCTAGCTTGAGCCTGGTTGACAGATGGAGAGAGGAAAAGAGTGGAGCCCCTCAACAGCACTTCTTGTATATGTCAAGCTCTGTGTCCATTGTCCTACACATACATTATCTTACTTGGACTTTGCAGTCAACCATAATGGTAGATCTCCTTCAGACCATGGTACATATGGATCACTAAGGCCAAGACAAATAAGAGAAGTGCCTGTGTTAACACAGTTAGTGAATGGTGAATTCTGGAGATTCCAGCCCAAACTTCAAATTCCTGCCAGGAAGGAAAGTTGTTCCGGGGCCACAGTACCACAGTGGTATAGAGGATACTGTTTAGATGCAGGACTAAATTGAAGAATGGACTAAAGAAAGATGAGGTAAATGTAGGGGGTCTATTCAGAAGGTAGGAGAGCTACATGGCAGCTGAAAGCTGACTGTAGCAAGGCCAGGGATGACTATTTAGGATGCTGAGAGCCATCAGTATACATCCTTGAATACTGAGCATTCTGAGGAAACTGATGCCTGAGAGGGTCAAATCCAGAGCTGCCTGACCTTAAAGCCTTTTGCCCGCACTTTCTGATTTCCTCCCACATTTTTTGTGGTTGATGAGCCTCTTAAAGGACTCCTGCCATGCACTCTAGTTTAGGTACAAATTCCCACATAGATCCTGGCAATCGTGATCAAAGGAAAGATTTAGTCATAATTCTCAAAAGCTCCATGCATGTTTTCTTTCCTTATCCCATGCTCACAGCTGGGCCAGTTCCATCTTCCACACTCTATCCTAGACTCCCTCCACCTTGGCCTGCATGAAGACTACAGGCTGCTGTCTTAGGTTCCATTTAACCCCACACCACCCTCCACCCAGCATTCATTTCCTTTCATCTCTCTGCTTCGATCAATTTCTCCATTCCCCTAATCATTTTTTCTTGTTCTAGTTTGAACTCTTTCCAATGCGTCTACTTTGGCCTGGTAATGAGGTGCCCCTGAAGAAAATGCAATATTCTGCATGTGACTTCACCAGGGTTGTATAGATTTTCTTGCTAACTATCTTCTCAGACCCGGGGTGACATGCTTTCTTAGTGCAGCAACTCTATTAACGACTGAGCTGTTATAAAAAATAAAGTCTGTTAGAAATCACAAATTTGTGGATTATACAACCAAAGGAGCATTAGAGCCTTTGTGATCTATACTTTCCACTTTCCACTCATACTTCCCACCCAGGTATTTAGAGAGCCTTTCCTCTGTATTATTATCTGTACTACCTGGGCCAAGGGGACCCATTCCTCACCTCCGTTTTCTGCTATATACATGAATAATACTTATGCAATTTTTTAGCACCTCCTTACCAAAGCCTTTGGTTGCTGCTCAAGAAACCCATGCTTGATGATTGGTACATAATTCCTGTGTCAGAGTGAATTCTGAATGGTGCTGTGTGGCTGTCACCTGAAAGGTTAGTCTACGCAGATATGAAGATATTAATAAATATCCAAATTTCAACTGTAAGCTATGAGAAGGCAAAGTATAATAATCTATACAGGTGATTTTGATCTGGCCAGATGATGAGGAAGGCCCAATAAAAGATTCCTTCTGGAAAGTTGCTTGGAGTAGAACTCTGCAGGATGAGTTGATAAGAAGTGGTTGACAGTCGTGCAGGTACAGGAGGCATTTCAGCAACTGGGAGTGGAATGCACAAAGGGTCTTAAAGGAACATCTTAGTTGTTCAAAGACCTTCAGGGATTTAACTCCAATTGGAGCTCAGTGTTAAGTGGCAGACAGAAGAACACATGCCAAGGCGTATTGCAGAGCTGCATGGGGTTGGTCTGCCTCCTAAGCCCAATGGATGTTTGCTGAAGGGGCTTAAACAGGAAGGCAGTTGACATGTCACTGGGAATCCTGCAAAGGCCATTGTGGTGTTACTGTGACAACAGATGAGGGAGCAGGTGTGAAGCCTGGGTAGCAAATTTGAAAGATTTGGTAGGTAAGAGATGATGGTTGTTTTCAGCTGAATAATAGTGGTGGAAATGTTCATAAATGTAACAACTGAAGAAGGATCATTTGTTCTTTTAATGGGTTGCATGTAGGGGTTGACAGAGACTTCTCAAGATACTGTACCTTTCTGGCTTATAGTGTTATGATGGTTATTAATATTGATTGTCAACATGATAGTATCTATACTCATCTAGGAAAAATCTTCTGGACACTTCTATGAAGGGGTTTCTAGGTAGGGTTATTTGAAGCAACTGTGGGTAGCACTATTTTGTGACCTTGAATCCCAGATAAGATATAAAGGAAAAAATGGAAAAGACAATTGAGCACTACCACTGAGACTACCACTTGCTACATTTGGCATCAATCCTTTACATGTGATCAAATAGAACACTAATATCTGCTCAGAGGTATGTTGTATGTACTAAGTGAGGTGATATGTATCTGGAACGTAGCCAGAACACAAGCATTATTACTTTTAAGATATCCCTCATTGAAGCAGAAATACATGAAGATATTTGAATACATTGTATTATGTTCAGTAAAAGTCGACAACAAGAAGAAGGATAAATGTCCTTTTCCTCAAAAGGAGGATACTGTACTGAAAAGTCAAATTTGGAAGTCATAATTTTCTTCCTTTAAACTTGGAGAACCATGACACTAGTCTGGCTTAGGGTTCAAATCTAAGCGTGTTTCTGGCTTTGGAAGCCAATTGAGTTTGACACCTTGGTGGTCAGAAAATTCTGGGGAAAATAACATTTAGATTCTCAATATCCAAAAGGTATTTTTGCAAGAAAGAGGAACAGGTTAGTGAGAGATGGCCTTCACTGCTAATATAAGATCCTTGGGGCTGCCTAGGAGAAACTTGTCTCTGCTGAACAGAGGAATGGGAATGTCTTCCTGGTGCTGGGCACCACAAACAAGTTGAGCTTTGGAGTTTAGACTGTCTATGATGCTTAATTTCCTTAGTAGAGGCTCATCTAAATTTTCTATCTTGCTACAAAGAAGGAGCCCAGCTGTCCAAAATGTCCTGTAAACATTCAGTTCATAATGGTCTGAGACATAAAATTAGCATCATGACCATCATCTGCTAACTTGGCTCTGTGGAAAGTAATGCACAGCAGGAATTCTCTGCCTTGAGGATCTGTAGAGTAGAAATGGGTATAACTTTTATCTTTTCTTTTCTCTTTTTATTGTGTTTTCAAGCAGGAAATTCTTTTTATGTGTCTGTTATTGCATGTTGAGTTTGGTTGAAAGCATGTACTGGTAGTTTAACAATGATTTATAGCATGCTTCTTAACTTCCTAAATCTATTGATCCACAAATATCTATAGACATGGCATGAATCTCTATGTGTAGTACACAGCTGATTTTTAAACCTGTTGAGTGAGTCTTTCAAACAAAGTTTCCAGTGGAGAAACAAATGGATCTAATGTTAATTACTGTTTAGTAAAGAGAGATATTATTCAAAGGAGAAGTGATCTTCTCAGGATTGCCTCAAATGCCCCTAATGATAAAGGGCTCCTTACCTCCCAAGGATTCCCAATTCCATTTCAAGTCATTTTATTTGTTAGAGAGATCATCTGTATGTTAAACAGATTCTGTCATCTTCAGACTCAGCTTATGAATTAAACTGTCTGGAATGGCATAAGTTTGGTCTTGTACCATGAAAGCTCTTGAAATTTGGAGACCAGATTCTTTGGATAAGTTTTGATTCACCCTTGATAGAATAATATTCGAGTAGTGGTTCTCAACCTTCCTAATGCTGCAACCCTTTAATAAAGTTCTTCATGTTTTTTTGTGACTCCCAACCATAAGATTATTTTGTGGCTACTTCATAACTGTAATTTTGTTACTGTTATGAATCATAATGTAAATGTGAGATATGATATGCCAGATATGAGATGACTGTGAACTCTCAGAGGGATCATGACCCTCAGGTTGAGAAACACTGTATTAGAGAGTCTTGAAACATTTTGATTTCTTTCATCTTCAGGGTTCCAGTCAGTGTCTATTAATAAAAATGTGGATCCTAACATAAGATACAATTCTTCAGTTGTTGGGAAGGAAATTAAGAATGGAGGGAGGGAAGCAGAGTAACATGAAACAGTGAGCTAGGTCCAAGCCTTGGGCTTCAAAAGAGAGACAAGGAGAGAGGGGAGAGAGAAGAGAGTGAGAAGATAAAGAAAGAAGATTGGGAGGAAAAAAGGAAGAAGAGAAAGGTGAATAAACACACACAAAGTGATCAATATATAGTTCTAGAATTACTACAAATCACCATCTTGAGATTGATCATTTCAAGGCTTATCTGAGGCAAAGCTACATGCAATTAAACAAACAGATCCCTTAACTTTCATTTTTATTGTAATTCTTATTGGAAGTTTGAATCCATAGAATGGAAAAATTATCTCCAACCAAAATATCCATTTTGCTAGATGCTATTCAGAGAGAGAAAATGAATTCTTATGTGTGTTTCTCTATTTTATCATCTCTTGGCAGATGCCACCAGTTCATTGTGGTACTGCTTAGCTTGGATGTGAACTCTGAATCTTTAATGTCAAACTCCAGACAGCCATGGCCAATGGCTCTCTATTCATGTGTGTCTTATTATTTATTGCTACAATAGTAATGCTGTATAATAGGTAACTCTAAATCCTAATGTTATATACGATTTGACTGCTCATGTTCTGGGACAATGGGAGGTTCTATGGTCTTGATGGGACTGAGATGATGCTGGTCAGACTTCCCTTGCATGCTGACTAGATTTATGTCAACCTGACCCAAGTTAGAGTCACCTGAATGGAGGGAAACTTACTTGAGAAAATGCCTCCTAAAGATCCAGCTATAGAATATTTTCTTAATTAGTGATTGACTGGGGAGGGCCCATCCCTTTGTGGGTGGTGCCATCCTTGGGCTGGTGGCTCTAGGTTCCACAAGAAAGCAAGCTGAGCAATCCATGAAAAAAAAAAAAAAGCCAGTAATCACCATTCCTCCATGGTCTCTGCATCAGGTTCTGCCTCCAGGTTCCTGCCATGTTTGAGTTCCTATCCTGTTTTCATTCAAGTCCAATGATGGAATTGTGATGTGGAACCATAAGGCAAATAAACCCTTTTCTCCAAGAATTGTTTTTGATAATGGTGGTTTATCACAGGAATAGTAACCCTAACTAAGGCAACATGCACCCATGAGTGGCTGGATGTTCTGCTCTAGTGAACTGGACTGATGCAACACATTTGGGTATGCTTGGGTCTCAATATCTCTCACACATTCTGTGGGAGCCATAGGCCTGCCTAAGTATGTTCTTGCCAGAATGGTAGTGTCCCAAAAATGAGCATACAAAGCCTACTATTGCATCTATTTAATTCTAAGAAATTCTTACAGATGGGACCTGATTCAAGGAGTAGGGAATTGACTTGTCTTTTCAGTGAGAAGAACTACAAAACCACACTTTGAAGTGTGTGGACAGGAAAGGGTGATAAGTTGGTACTTTTATATAGTTTATTAAAATGTGAGGTGAGTCTTAATCACCACAGGCTATGTGATGATTCCTTGGATTCTTATCTGGGTACATATAGCCACTCTAGAAGACCATCTATATACCATGACTTAAAGATGATCAAAGATCAATGTCAAAGTTCAAAGTTACTCCACTTTTCTCCCAATGTCTCAACCTGTTTCAGTGGAAGGAGGCCAACAACTCCAGTTCTGTAAAGTCAGATGAGGCTTAACACATAAGCATGTTTGGGATGGGAGAGCAGATAACATGAAGCCAATAAATCAGGTACAATCATGACTCACTAGCAGCACAACCACTACCTTTATGCAACTTACTGGGCATTTACTTTCTGCCAGGTACAAAATGTCTGATACATCGTGTTCTGCAGCACAACCTAGAAAGGGAGGTCAATGTGTGTTATTTTATGAAGGAGTCAACATAGTTTAAGGATGTACCATGGCACACCAGGCTACTCAGTGATGCATGAACTCCACTGGAGAAATGTTTGACTGTAGACCTTGAAGAAATATCTGATGAATCCAGCAGACCCTTGTCCTGCCATCTCAGTCTGTTCCCTTTTTAGGTTTGGAAGGACTCCATGTACCAGTCCGTCTATTCCTCTATGTCCAATTTGAATACCTCTTTCCTTATCAATCTGGCCTCTTTTCTATGTTCTCTCTTCCAAAGGTGGCTGTCCTGCCAAATCTCTATTCTTCAGTTCTGTCTCCCTGATGATCCTTGAAAAGAACTTGGAACACTATCCACCAAGAAACATGTGTGTCCCCTCCAGTCACTGAGTAGGAACTGCTCTTAACTCCAGGTAAAAGGTTTACATGAAGAATCTTAACCTGAAATACCTTAGAAGAGGATTATTCCTGCGGGGATTGCAGGACACAGACAGCAGGGGACTTTGGGTTACACTTTGAGGCATGGAGGAAAGCACAAAACTAATTGATTTTCAATATGTCATAGAGTTTAGTTGCCATTTTTTAGTTGTTTTTATTTTGACCAATATCCTCACCCTCTTTAGGATTCAATCATATGCCCATGATTGTGTGGGTAGATTACAGCCATCCTGTTTATGTAGAATCATTCCACATAATGAAATTGAAGGTTTTGCTTAGTTGATGATCCTGATTCCAATTTCTTCTACATAAATCCGATCCCAGTCTGCAGCTTTCAAGACAGGTTTGGCTCTCTTTAGTTCCTAAGGTATTAAATATAGATTCCCACTGTGGTAAGAAGCAGAGATGCCCTGGAGAGTCAGATGGAAAAGCTGATGTGTAGACATCAAGAGGGGGATGTTTTCATCTCTTCTTTAATGAGGATCCTAGTAGGAGAAGCACCACTAACAATAGCTGGGGATGATGGCTCACAGTAAGACAGTCAAAAGAAAAAGTTGGTGCTAGAGTCTGGTTCAGTCTAACCAATAGGAAAAGAATGTATTAGTTGGAACTGGATATTCTCATATGCAATCTTGAAGTCCCAGGGGCTTACTTAAAAATATTTATGTTGCTTCTGTGAAGGCCAATATGGTTTACACTGGTCAAATGGATGTTCTTGGGCTTCTTCATTTAAGCAAAAATATGAGAATTCAAGTTTCTACCAACTAATAACTCTACTAGGATATGTTGTATTCTACATTATCTTCTGCCTCCAGCAGCTGACATTGAAGAGGATAAAAGGGAAGATTTCCTAGAAGGCCTATTCCTGACTTAGAAGAGCTAATTTTCATTTTTTTTGTCCATGTCCCATTTAACCATAGCAAACAAGATGACCTATCTGGAAGCAAAGAATCTTCGGAATTGTAGTTTATTAGTATTTGTGACAGTATTTTTTAAATAAAACCCAACAACTATTGTGTCAGGAGATATATGGATTGGTAATGTAAACCAATTAAACCATATATTCATATATCCATATGGCCTGCAGAATATCCTGTTGGAGTTCAAAGAACTTTTTATCATTTCAATATCTTGGGGCTTATCCATGTGATTTGTATTGACTATGGATTCTGCAGGGCATAATGTGAATTGAGACTTTATGATGTTTTTATGATTTAGGTTGGCCTCTTGCACTTCTGTGGTCTACCATGGAAGAAACCATGGCCTGGTAGTCTCTAACTCTGTAATAAAGATATGTCATATCTTTGAAATCAACCTACAGTCTGGAGTCAAGCCTTCTCACAATGTGTAACTAAGAGCAGTGATCTCCTGTGAATTCCTGAGAACCCACATAGGTTGTAAGTCAGAATACTGAGAGGTTGATTGACATGAAACATTATTGCTATAATAGCTAATACAGAAGTCAGAAAGTTTGAGTATGAAGACAAAAAGAGCAGGAGTACATCCACATGTATTCCCAGAGTGGTCTGGGAGATGGTTGCTTTCCTCAGGAGAGACAATAAAAAGTTAGAAGTCTAACAATCCTAGGTTCAAATCAGGTTCCTGTGCTCATCACTTGTGCAGCAGCAGATTAATCAAGCCTTCTTTCACTTTTTTTGTCAGATGAGGATATTATGATATAATGTAAAATACCCTCATAAGTGATGTGTTTGAGCACTTGTTTCTGGTGGGTGGTTTTGAGAGGTTATTGAGCCAAAAAGAGATGAAGTCTTGATGGAGAAAATTGGTTGTCAGAAAGGAGCTTTCTGGGTGATAGTTGAACCCTGGTTCTGGCCTGAGGTCCTTCTGCTTCCTGGATCACTAAGATATGAAGAATCCCCACTCCTTTCCTGATGGACTGTATTGTCTCAAACCAGGAACCAAATAAATTCTTCCTTCTTTGAGTTGTTTCTATTATGTGTTCTGTCACAGTGATGAGAAAAGTAGCTAACACAGTGGATAGTTTCAAAGACAACTTCAAAGGGCTGTCATGAGAATGAGGGGTGATTGTGTCTTTTAACGAGTTCCTTTGAAAATATGTATGTCATTTTCTCGTATTTACTTTATGTGTTACTTCCTAATAGAAGTCTTCCCTGACTCTCACTTTCTTTTCACAGTGGAGAACCATTTCTCTTCCTAATAGTTTGTAATAACATAAATATATTTTAGTAATTACTTGTTTATTCTCATACTCCTCTACCCAGTTCTACATATTGAGAGGGCTGGAGTCATGTCTGTGTCTAGCATAACACCTGGGATATTGGAGAAGAATAAATGGTGGCATTATTGTACATAGCTTTCTTTGTTCTTTGCATTGTGTGTTGGTGAAGCAGGTTAATTTAAAGAACTTGGGTGAAGAACTGGCAGATCTGGGCTGGAATTCAAGCCTTTCCTTTGCCAGTCTGATGACCTTTCCTGCTCACAGGGCTACCTGCATCCAAACTTCCATAGCTATAATTTATACGGCAAGCTTAGAACTCTGCTTCTGACTGAGGATTATCTAAAGTCCCATTAACCAAGCAATGGATGGAAACATACTTCCTTTGTGTATAGCATCTCAGCTATCATTTTGCCTTAACTTTTCTGTGCATGCTGCATGGTTTCCCTTAATTGGCCTTTGTGGGGAAATCAATAACAATTCATGCATGCAAGGCACACGTGTCTTCCATAGGACATCAACTAAGCTGTTGAAGTAACTCTGGTTGGAAAGTTTTGTTGCAACTGGAACAACTGTAGATGAATAATGCTTCACATATATGCTTGGGTAGATAACCCTAATCATCTCCCTTTCCTTGGCTATAGCTGTTGGCCATCCTCCCATTTTCTTTTCTTTTTTTTTTTTTTTTTTTGAATTTTTTTTAATTAGTTCAAGTTAGGGAACAAGCTTGTTTCACATGTAAGTCCTTTCTCCCTCTCCCCATCCCCCTTCCCCTCACCCCATCCACCTTCCCCACCCCTAACCTACTCACCACCATCTTCCCATTTTCTAAGAGATATTGATATCAGTAGTTTTCATTTGGAAATTCTTCTTCATTTATACAATAGAAATGAAGAAAGGCCATTATTATCCTCTTGGGCTGTTGTCATTAACAACAAGGTTTCTGGCCCTTGGTCTGTAGTCAGAGATTTCACCTAGCACAAATAAAGTTTTTTTCCAGACTGTAGATTTTCCATCTGGCAAAAAAAAAATGGTTTGAATGCTATGCAATATTATAGTTCTCTTCTCCTTTCTTCTTCCTCCTCTTTTTTCTTCCGTTCTTCCCCCATCCTCATTATATTGGGTGTTCTATGTTAAGGCTGACCTTGAAGAAATAGTAGAAAAGGCAGAATGGACATCCATTAAGTACCCTCTTTATGGTGAATGTTTAACTCTCATCATTTCATTGAATACTCTTAAGAAACTTTATAATTTCATTTCATGTACAAGAAAGTAGGCCAAGAAAAGAATTTGACACTCTTAAAGTCATAGAGCTTTGGAGGCTTTAAGATTATATTATATTCACTATTGCAAGGCAGTAGGATGCTGAAATATTGAGATGATACCCATGTTACAGATTGAATTATACCCCACCATTCATATCACAAGGTAATAACCCCTACTATATATGAATGCCATGCTATTTGGAGGTAGGACCATTACAAGGATGAAGAACTGAACATAAAGTAAATATGCCATAGGAGTTGAGTTCTGAATTTAGGGTAATATTCCTGAGAAATCAGGCATATAGTGTAACAGGCATTACAAAAAAATGAAAACAGAATCTCCTAACTGCTTGGTATTGACAGGACATTTTCTGTTCCATTCTTGTAATTTATATTTCATACATTGTTATTCAAGTGAGGAAATTGAGAATGAGAGGCTGAGTGAGTTCTGGAAATGTCACAAATCCACATAGGTAGTGATAAGGTTGGGACTCACATTACATAGCCAACTCTGAAACTAGTGTTTTTTTTTTCCTGAAGTATAACTTGCAAGTAACAGAGCTTTCCAAGAAGAGGCTGTAATGATGATGATGGGGAGCATTATGTAATGGTATTGCTACAGGTGGGAGGTGGTAATGATGGTGCTGCTGTTGGCATCAGCAGTGATAGTTCTGTTGCTATTGTTGATGCTGCTGGTAGCAGTAGTGATGGTGATACTGTTACTTGTGATAGTGGTAGTGATATTGCTGAGGGTGTTGATGGTACTGACAATATTGTTGCTCATAATGACAGGAAAGATAATGTCTGTGATTTGATAACAATTAAGGTGATGACATCTATGTTGACAATATGGTAGTGACTATCACCTGGACCTAGATGCAAGTCTAGCCCACAGAATAGTGCAAAAGAGACATCCTTTGGATGTTTTCCCAAATAACCAATGGCTCTTCCTCAACTTGCTTTGTAATTTGTGTCTGTCCTTCCTCAGCTTTTTCTCTAGAGAAGTTTATTTATACTCTTGAAAAGCATATTGCTATAGCCACTTGTAGACTGAAAAAATCTCTATAGACAGTATGCATTTTAGTACAATAGTCGATAGAGGTACTGTGTAATGAGACAATGAATTCTCAGATCTCACATATTTGGAAAACACTATGTATTTTGTCCTCTGGAAGAGGCATAATACATGTTATCATAGGAAGGATCCTGAGACATTTTATTTAATGTTACCTAGGAAGAATTGTCAACATCTTTTCTGTCTTCAGAACTCCTTTCTCATCTAATTATCTTACTTTTTAGTTTTTTAAAAATATCTTACTTAAATGCATGATCCTTTCCAGTGTTGGAATTATGCTCATTTGACACTATATGCAGCTTCTCACATAATCCTTACCAATTAATGGAATACAGAATGTGTGACCTCCATAAATCCCTTGGAGAAATGGTACCCCAGACCTTTTTGTCTCATTATCTGATGCTTTAAGATAACTCCTAAATGCTTGTTCTTCAGCAAGTCCTCACAAATCCTTTTCCATACAAGACAGTCTTCTTCTGTTGAGAATTCCAATAATGTGCCTAGAGTCTTTTTCTAGATATTGATTCTAGAGCTTTCCTGCCTAGTAGGGCCACACCAGGGTCATAGCTGTTTTCATGTGAAGAGTGTCTAGACAGCAAGTAAGAGACAAATATTGTAAGGGTCTTCTTGGTCCTGGCTAGAAGATTGACACAGGCAATGTCAATGAGGAAGAGCTACAGCTGACCTGGTTTCTGTAGGTCATCTGCAGCTGATGGTCAGCTTCAGCAGAGAAGATGTCGGGGGTGTGGGGGACAGGGGGATAAGGTTGGGATGGCAACAGGGCATTCGAGAATAAACAGAAGCCTCTTTGGGTCAAAGTTTGTATTCTTTGCTTAAGCTCTGGCAGGTTCATCTGGACAATGACATGCCTCGAAACCTCAGAACTGACCCATATGTCACAGATGAGACAGTTCTAGATAATGGCTTCTTGTTTCATGAGGGTGGATTCATGTATTTGTATCTATCAAACTAGCACAAAACTCCACCCATGGGAAATGATTCAATTTTGATTCAAATAAGTTAGTAAATTGACTCAATGTTAATAACAGCAATGATTAGTATAATGATAGTGGATTCCATGCTGAGAATAGATCACGGGACAGGCACTCTGAACTTTATAAACATCTGAGAGTTAATTTTCTAAGCAGTTCTATAATGTAGTTATTAGCACGGACACTTTATAAGTGAAGAAAATGAGATTCCATGATAAATGAAGTAACTTGCTTATGACTATTTTGAAGTGCACACAGCAGCCAAGATTTAAAACAAGGTTTAACTATAGACATCCTGCAGGATATGAAGCTGATAAAAGCAGAAGCATGCTCTGAGGTCTTGTCTTTCTTCCCCCAGACTGCTCTGTGTATCACAGCACAGGGGTAGTCAGTCAGAAATTAAGGTCTTTGTAGAAGGGCTTTCTCACTGTCCACTGTACTGACAATGAAGCCTCCATCCTTCCACTCAGACAGGGCAGGCTCTGAGGAAAGAGTCTCTTAAGGAGATTCTGAAATTTCCCCATTCCCCAAGAACTGCTTGCCTATGAGACAGACAGGTACACCCCAGGGCTCATGGTGATGTTACAAATAAGCCGTGGTGGTCCACAAGCATGTGCCACCTGATAGATTAACAAAGAAACAGGTAGTAGATGGCATTTACTTTGGAGATTAAACTGAAACAAGATCTCCCTATATGCTCGTTGTCTTAAAAACAATCAGTGAACCCCATTGCCTTCAGGATATAATCTTAAGGTCTGACCATGCCTTCAGAGACCAGCCATGGCACATCTTTGTGTCTCCTCAGACTCATCTTTCAGTTCTGCTGTGGAATCAGGTGTGTCTCCCCAGAGACACATACTGTAGTAACCCCACCACAACTAAAACTTGGAAAAGGCATTTTAGGAGGACATTAGGTTTGAGTATGGTCGTTAAGAGTGAGGCCCTAGTTATAGGACTGTGTCGGAGGAACAAAAAGGAGGAGGTAGAAGGTGATGATGAGAGGAGGATAGGGAAGAAAATTTCTTTCTCCATCATGTGAGGTGCCAATGAAGTGGCTGTGTGTAATCCAAGGAAGTTCTCACCAGAATTGAACATATTGCCACCCTAATCTTGAACCTCTAGTTTCTAAAACTGTGGGAAAACAAATGTCTTATTAAAGCCAACCAGTAAGAGTTAATTAATATGCTTCCCTCACCAGCTCCCCCTTTTTATATTAATTCCCTCACCAGCTCCCTCTGTTTTATGTTAATTCCCTCACCAGCTCCTCCCTTTTATGTTACTTACAGATTAGACCCCCCCTCCCACCGATAGTCCTCAAATGCATCAAATTCAAGTTCTCTTTTGTTCCAGGGCCTACTATATTCTATTACTTGTGTTCAATGTTTGTGCTCTCTTACTAAGTCTAATAAGCCTTCAGGTCAGGCGGCGGTGGTGCACACTAATCCCAGCACTGGTGAGGCAGAGACAGGCAGATCTCTGAGTTCCAGGCCAGCCTGGTCTACAAGAGCTAGTTCCAGGACAGCCTCCAAAGCCACAAAGAATCCCTGTCTCAAAAAACAAAAACAAAACAAAACAGGAAAAAAGAAACCAAAAGGAAAAAAAAACACCACCAACAACAAAACAAACAAACAAACAAAACCAAGCGGTCGTAACTCTGAACTCATGTATTTGTCAGGACAAATGAGACTGTGTCGTAACAAACATTCCATAAGTGGCTTACAACAAGGTAAGTTGACTTCTTGCCCTGACATTTGTCGGATATGAGCAGGAAGCAGGGTCCTGCTCACCATTATCATACAGGAATGAAGACACTTGGAAGACACAATATATCCACCATGTGTGAAGCAAGAAAAGATGACATGGTTAGCAGTTTTCTGGCTCCTCCAAGAGGTAGCTTGCATCACTTCTGGTTGTATTGTATTATCTTGAAGACTTCACATAGCCATTTCTCTATTGCAGTGTAGATTGTAGCAGCAATGCAAAATCAAGTTAATGAAAACATGCATTACCCTCACAGACTTGTCACTTCATGAAGTAAGAACACTAAAAATCTACTCTCAGAGCTTCACATATTCAATAGATGGTTATAGTGCTGGTTAGCTTTTGTCAGCTTGACACAAACTTACGAATACCTGGGAAGAAGGAATCTCACTTGAGGAACAGCCTCTATCAGATTGGCCTGTGGGCTTGTCTGTGGGATGTTTTCTTGATTTCCAATTGGTGAAGGAGGGTCCAGTCAACTGAAGGTGATGCCACCCCTAGGAAAGGTGGTTCTGCTCTGCATAAGAAAAGTAGCTGCTAGATCTCATTATAGATGGTTGTGAGCCACCATGTGGTTGCTGGGAATTGAACTCAGGACCTCTGGAAGAGCAGCCAGTGCTCTTAACCTCCGAGTGACTGCTAAACTTAAAACAAGATAGTACTAAAGGATTCCTGTTAAAATGGAGAAGTGTGCCAGACTATAGGCTGAAGATGGATGCCCCAACGTTAAAGAGGAACTTTGGGTGACTGTCCAGGTAGCAAGATGTCTCTGTCAGTTCTAGAGTTTATATATTATCCTTCTGTGGTCTTTGATAGAATTAAAGACAGATAGTTATGGTTATAGTTTTCTTCAGTTATTATAAAAGATAAGTTAACCTTCTTTTTATTTAGACAGAAAAGAGGAGATGATGGGGGAAATACTTCTGTGTATGTTTATAAATAAAGTACTTGCTTGGCCAATGAGACAGCAGGTTAGGCTGGACTAAGAGTCAAAGAGGATTCTGGGAAATGTAGTATAGAAATGGTGTCCTAGACAGGAAGTGACATAGCCAGAAGACTCATATTTAAGAAGAGGAAAAAGGAAGTGTCGCTCTCTCTTTCCCCTCGGCTCCTGCTCCAGCGGCACGATGTGATTCACCAGCAAGGAGGGATGCCAATAAGGCGTCCGATAAGATAAGTCCCATAAAATATATAGATGTATGATAATTGAGACTGAGCTAACAAATGAGAATCCTAGTCATTGGCCAAGCAGCTTTGTAACTAATACAAGTCTCTCTGTGTATTCATTTGGGCCTAACTCGGGTGGGCGGCTGGCGTAAAGCTCGCTCGAGGCAGTGGGGCTCAGGCGGCTTTTGACAAAAAGATTTATTGTAACAGCTAGGTCATACTAACACATACCTTAAGTCACAGAACTCTGGAGGTGGAGGCAGGTGGATCTCTGAGTTCCAGAACAATCTGGTCTACAGAGCAAGTCCCAGGACAGGCAGGGCTACATAGCTACACAGAGAAACCTTGTCTCAGACCAAATAAAAGGAAAGAAAGGAAGAAAAAAAAGGAAAGAAGGAAGGAAGGAAGGAAGGGAGGAAGGTAGGAAGGTAGGAAGGAAGGAAGGAAGGAAGGAAGGAAGGAAGGAAAGAAGAAAGGAAGGAGGTCAAGTCCATATGAAACTTAAAAGCTAAATAAACCCTTTCCTACCCAAGTTGATTTTGGCCAGTGTTTTGTTTTGTTTTGTTTTCTCAAAGCCACAGACAGGCAAACAAGAATAATTAACAGTAGTCACCACATTATTAAAGATATCTTTCAAATTACGTTTGAAGTAGAACCTTTAATCCTTTAGTCTCCACCCACCCCAACTTCCCCACCCTCAGGTTTTATCACCACTATTCTACTCTCTGTTTTTGTGAATTTGACATTTTAGACACTAAATAGCAATGAGGTCAAGCAGAATTTATCTTTCTGTATCATGCAGTATTTATCATTTCACTGTGTATGATGTCCTCAGGGTTCAATCATATTTTTCGTAAACCACAGGGTTTTATTCCTGTTTTGAGATTGCATGGTATTTTATGGTGTATACATATACTGAATTTTCTTTGTTACCATTGACCCTTTGTAGCCACCACCCACACTGTAGGCACACTTACTAACATAACAGAGGGAAATAACTTTCTTGGCTTTTTGATTAATGTAGTGTGGAACAAAGTATGAATAGAGCAAAAGGATTGTTTCCAACTAATGTGAGGAAAATAAGCACAAGAATTGAGAAGGGTGTTCCTCTTGGAAAAGTAGTTTAAATACTGACTCCTGTGAATCTTGACTCTCTGAAGAAAGTTAGAGGCTTTCAATTTCTTGAATCTAACTATCTTTTGACATGAGATGAATCAATTAATTGATACTTACAGAAGTTTTGAGTAGTTGGACAGAAAAGTAAGACACTGGACTTTCTGAAGTCCTTCCTATCCTAGAGGTGCCCTGATTGGGAGGACTGAATGAGGGGCCCCTCTTCTCTTTCTTGCCACTGGAAGTTTTCTGTTATCTCATCTCTGAAAGGGAATGAAGCAGAGATATGGGCTGTGAATCCCATTTATATTCATTAACACTTAAAGATGAAAAATACCTTTTCATTATCCCTGGGATAATTCAAGTCCATTGTATAGGAAAATGTGATGTATCTTTGTCACTGCACTCTCAGGGACAAGAGATTAGGACATGCAGTGCCAAGCAAAACCAGTGTGGATTTGCTGGAAACTTCCAAGGGACATGGGTGAACCTAATCCTACTGTTTTGGCATTGAAAGTACTGCCTCCCAAATGAGTTGCTGAAGTGGATCTGGGTGTAGAGTTCTGACAGGAAAACAGAGACTTCAAAATAGGCAACAGAGGGAATCTCCATTCCCTGAAGCACAAGCTGTGGGCTCCTGAAAATCACTGAATAACAGTTGAATGTATCTATATCTATGGAATTCTTATTCCATGTCAACCATTGGGCCAAACTTACCCTACCTAGCCCGTGATTGTACATCATCTCTTTGGATTTGTTCATTTAGTTATTTTAATTAACTTTCATTTTGTGTGTATGTATGTGTGTGCCTCTCTGTTTCTCTATGTCTCTGTCTGTGTCTGTCTTTCTGTCTCGTGTGTGTGTGTGTGTGTGTGTGTGTGTGTGTGTGTGTGTGTAAGCCATAAAGTGATGTCAGGTATCGTCTTCTGTCATCCTCCTTTTGAGATAGGGTCTCTCATTGATTCTAGAACTTGACAATTAGGCTAGACTAGTGGGCTGTTGAGTGCTGGAGATCCAGCTGTCTTCTCATCCTCAGTGTTAGGATTCCAAGTTCTTGTGCACTACCTACCTGTTTTACATGGGTCCTTGGGGTGAATCTGGGGTCTTCATGCTTATGTGACAAGAGCCTTATGGATTAAAGTATCTCTCAGTCCATAATTTATTTTTAATTAGTATACAATATAATTGATTTCCTATGGCATTTTCAAACATATTTTGTTTAGTTTGATCCTCCTGATCAACATCTGTGTCCTAGCCTCCTGTCCCACTTGTACCCTACTGCTCCTAGTATGAACCTTTCCACTTTTATGTTATTTGTGTTTTATTAATTTCACTATACCAGTTCCTTAAAACCTCTCTTTCTGACTTATGGTCCCCATTCTATTTTCATAAACTATACCCACATTTGTCCCCACATAAATATACATATATCAGAAGCTAGTATCTACTTATAGAAAAAAATGTGGTATTTGTCTTTTTGAGTCTAGTTGTTCATCTGTATTTGCTCTCTCTATGTGTAATATGCATACATGTTTCACCCATGGAAGTCACAAGTCTTTGGTTATTCTTCCTTTTTTTCCTCTCCACCTGTTTTCCTTCCTTCCTTCCTCCCTCCCTTCCTTCCTTCCCTCTCACCCCTACCTTTCCCCTTCCTTCCTTCTTTCTTCTGTCCTCTTATTTCTTTTGTAAAACACAATCCCTTATTTGCTTGTAGCTCATCAATTAGGCTAGGCTAACTGGCCAATGAGCCCTGGGTACTTCCTGTCTTTCTCCACCTCCCCAAGACTAGTATTACAAAAACATACCACCAATGATGGATCTTTTCTGGGATTTGTGCGGTGCAGCCAATAAAAGCACAGTATATACTTAGTGCAATGAAGCTGTTGGGTTAAGTTAAATGCATCTTTGATGGTTACTTGCATATGTGCTTCTCATATGACTGACACAGGTCACCATGGCAATTCAACAACCCGGCACATAGAAACACCAAGTTAGAGCCTGGTATACACAAGCTGCTTATTGACTGTTGTTATGACTAAAAGCAGTTTTATGAAATAAATGCCTTTGTTTCTCAGCAAACTGAAAATATCTACTGACTTCATATAGCATCATGAACAGTAGTAAAAGACTGAAACTTTTCTTTCAAGATCAAGAATACTCACTCATTATTCACTGTAGTACCAGAATTTCAGGGCAGAGTAATTAGGTGAGAACAGGAAATAAGATCCATCTACACTGGAATGGAACAGTCAAATTATCTCTATTCTCAAATAACATGATCTTTTATGCAGAAAACACTAATGATTCCACCAAAATAAATAAAGTTGTTAGAACTAATAAAGTCCTTAGAACCTGTTAGAAATTCATTATAGTTGCAAGAGAGTAGATCAACACAATAATCAAGTGTTTCCATACACTAAAAATGAACAATCTGAAAAGGAAATTAAGATAATTCCATCAAAAAGAACAAAATCCTTAGGAGCAAATTAAGCAAAGGAGGTAAAAGATGTGCACATAGAAACCAGCAAAGTGTTGCTCAAAGTAATTAAACAAGACACAAGCAAGTGTTCACGGATTGGGGATTGGAAGCCTTAATTGTGAAGATATCAGTATTACCTAAAGCTGTCTACAGGTTCAATTTTGTTCTGTTCAAAATCCCAGTGACATCTGTCATAGTTAATGCTGATTATCCACCTGGAAGGGTCAATAGTCACCGACAAGACAAACTTCTAGCCATACCAATAGGGGTTATTTAGATTGGTGCATGTTTGTGAGGGACTATTAATTGAGGTGAAGGGACAATTTTAGTCTTCTTTGGGCTTGTGTCCTGCACTATATAAAAAGGATGAAGCTAGGTGGCCAGGAGTATATATTGCTGTCTTCTTCCTGATTGCAGATGCAATCTGCTGCCTCAACATTTTGACATTGTAACAACCCTACCATTGGAGTGTAACATTGACCTATGAGCCAAAATAAATGCTTTCTTCTCTAAATTTTTGTCAGATTATTTTTTCACAGCAATAGGAAAAATAACTAACACAATACCATCCACAGAAATGTACAAGTCCATCCTAACACTCATGGGGAACAAGGATGAAGAACTCATATTTTCTCATTTTGAAACATGCATATTGAAATGGCATAGTAGAGTCAGCAAGATGGCTTTATCAGTGTGCTTGATGACCTAATTTTGATTCCTTGTACCCTTGTGGTAGGAGAGAACCAATTCTCCTAAGTTATCTTCTAACCTCCATACATGTACTATGACATGTTGTATATGTATACTTGCATAACAAATTAGAAAGTGTAAAATGACATAGTAATGACATAAAGACAGATATGCAGACTGATGGAAGGAGATAGAGAAGCTAGAAACTCACTTATGACTTGTACAAAAGGTCACCAGGACCATCCAACAGTGTTTGAACCAACAGTACTAAGAAAACTGGGTTTGGACTCAACTCATATCATATGCAAAAATTCACTCAAAATGAACAAAGACATAAATGTGTGAAGTAAAACTATAAAGCTTTGAAGTAAAGCAAAAAGGCTTCATGACAATGGATTCGGCAATGACACTTTGGTTACAACACCAAAAGTGTTGGTTTTGTTGTAACAAGAATACAACACCAAAAATGTTGGTTACAACAACAAAAGGCAACAAAAGAAAAAATACATAAATTTGACTTCTCCAAAGTTAAAAATATATGTGGATCAAAACTGCTATGAGTGAGATGAAAAGGCACCCCACTGGTCATGATGTATTGTGAGGTATGGAGTATAGCTAAGCCACAAATTGCATACATAGCACACAAAGGGCCATAAGTTCAACACATAATATTATAGACTTCAAAATAGCTAGAGAATAGGATTCAGTTTTCTGAGAAAGGGTCTTGCTATATGTTTTAAGCTTGCTAGTATATGATATGTAGAAAAGTTGGCCTTAAACTCATGGCAGTTCTGCCTTAGCCTCTCAAGTGCTGAGTTTATAGGTACAAGTCACCATGTCTCTTTAGAAAAGAATTTTGAATGCTCTTACCACAAAGCAATGGTACATGATTGAAGGGATAGACAGAAAATCCTGAATTCACTATTATACAATGTATATATGTGTTGAAAATTTCCACTGTACCCCATGAATGTACACAAACATTCTGACAAATATATATATATAGATATATCATATATCACAAATAGAGAAGAGGATGCTAGGGGTGAGCCACACAGCCAGCCATGAATAATAGTGTAAGTAAGATATACAGAAGTAAGAGAAAGTAAAAGCCCACATGCAAAATGTAGCAGGATAATTTAAGTTAAGAAAAACTGCTAGAATAAGCCAAGCTATGGCTGGGCATTTATAAGTAATAATAAATCATCATGTGTATTTATTTGGGAGCATAATTTTGTGCCCCCCCCAAAGAGTAAAGAGTAAGAAAAAAAAAAAACAACAACATATTGCCATGGTCATTGTGTTAGGTTTTCTGACGATCTAACAAAATACCAAGATAATCAATAATAATCAATAGTAGAAATGATTTACTTCAGTTCACAGGTTGAGAGGCTCTAGATCTTGATTGGTTGGCTTCTGCTCCTTTGAGCCCACAGAATGGCAGCATGGTAAGACAAGAATACATGGCAGATTCATGGAGGAAAAGGAAGGGGCCAGAGTTCCAAAATCCTCTTTGCAATAATACTCCCAATGACCCACATCTTACCTACTAAGAGTTGCGTCACATTCTGACAGAATGATTTTGGGTACTAAGACTTTAGTATACAGATCTTTGGAGAGCATTCAATATGTAAATAGAAAGAGCTGTTATAAAAACAACTTTGAAAATAATTATTGGCAAGGATGTGGACAAGTTGGAATCAATGCACATTGCTGATTGGAATGCAAACTGCAGCATGACTCAGCAACTCTGCTTCTGGTTGTTATGCCCTAGAAAATGAAAGCAGAAACTTAAATAGATTCAGTATACTGGTGTATATAGCAGCATGATTCCCTACAGCCAAATGGTGAAACCTTCCAAACTCCTATCAATCTGTAAGTGGATAAAGAAAAAGCATATATCATAAAAAGGTATGAAATTCTGATGTATGCTACAGCGTGGATGAAGCTAAAGGACATTATGCTAAGTAAAATAAGTTATAATAAGGGATAAACATTGAATCTGCTTGATGAAGTACCTAGACTAGTCAAATTTATAGACAAAGAAAATTAGAAGTTGTTATCAAGGACTGAGTCATGTGAAAGTTAGTAGTTATTAAGGAAAGTGCCGAATTTCAGTCTGAAATGGTGAAAGTTTCTAGAGACAATGGTGTTGGTGAATCTGTGAAATGCCACTGAGCTATGAGCTTAGAAATTATTGAAATGGGCATTCTTATACTATTCCATTTTACCATTTGTCTTAGTTAGGGTTTCTACTGCTGTGAAGAGACAGCATGACCACTGCAACTCTTATAAAGGAGAACATTTAATTACCATTTCAGAGGTTTAGTCCATTATCATCATGGTGGGACATGGTGGTATCCACACAGACATGCTGCTGGAGAGGGAGCTGAGAGTTCTACATCTTGATCCTCAGGCAAAAGGAAAAGAACTGTGACACTAGCACAGCTTGAGACTAGGAGACCTCAAAGCCCACCCCCACAATGACACACTTCCTCCAACAAGGCCATACCTTCTAATAGAGCCACTCCCTTTGGGGGATCATTTTCTTTCAAACCACCACACTGTTGTACTGGCTGTGTATGCTTTTTCCTTATCCACTCTTAGATGGATAAGAGTTTGGGTGGTTTCCACTATTTGGCTATTAGAAGTCATGCTGCTATTTACATAGTATACAGTATTTATGTAAGTTTCTGTTTTCATTTTCTTTTGGTAAACTTTTCATTAACTTTTACTGTTAAAGATGTTCTCAGTTATTTTAATACAGGGTTGGCTCAAGAAAAGCTTTTTGTGAGGTCTATTGTGGTTTTAATAGTGGAAGGAATACAAGCAGAAAGGAAAGATTCCACCCCACTTAGTGTCCTACCCAGTATGGAGGGAAGGACAGGTTTTATATGTACATGAACACATCAGAGGTTTATTTGTCAAGTTTCTGTTTGGAACCTGTTCTAGCTGTCATTCTGTTATGACAAACACCATGACCAAAAGCAACTTAGGGGAGGGAAGGATGTATTTCAGATTATACTTCTAGGTCACAGTATATCATAGAAGGAAGTTAGGGTAGGAACTGAAGCAGAAACCATGGAAAAATGCTGCTTACCAATGTGGTCTCATGTTCTAAGACCTATGCTCAACTAGCCTTCTTATGTAGTCCAGGCCCAAATGTCTAGGGATGGTGTTGCCCAGAGTGGGCTGGGCTACCCCACATCAATCATGAAACAAGATGATGCCCCACAGACATACCCACAGGGCAATCTGATCTGGGCAATTACTTAACTGAGCTTGTCCCTTCCTAGTTGCTTCTTGTTTGTGTCAAGCTGACAGCTAAAACAAAGTAGGACAGAACCTTTTAGTGGTCATGAGTTCATCTTGAGTGGGATGGGGCAACTGAAGCTAGCTGACTGTCTTTTTCTGGCTGTTATACAGAGGCAAGTCTTAAAGAAATTTGAGCTTTGAATTTTACTTTCCTTGTCTGTAAAACATGGGTGACTACTTTCTATAGATAAGTTGGTACTTGAAAAGTAAGTGCTCTATGTGTTTGCAACCTCTGGCCCCCTTATCTTATACTAATTTTTGTTTTGGTTCCATCTGCTTATATATACTGCATCTCAGGAGGGTAAACCTTGATTTGAGTCTGGAGGTCCTCAGTGAGTGGTATCATGTTTTTAGAGCTTTGCCTTGCCTCTCAGAAGTGAGAACCATCTTCATATCCCCAGGGATACCACTGGAGCTGGACCAGTGTCCTCTTCAGCTCCTTATGACTGGTGAGTCAGACTTTCAGAGTGGCTGCTTCTTTTTAGATTATCAGGCTGATGTACTCATGTCTTGTCCACCAAGCCTTTGGTTGTTGTCCTCCTTCCATTGTCCTCCCCAGAATAAAATGCAATCTAATTTCCAGCATTTTTAGCTGATATATAATTTCCATAGTTAGGTCCTGCAAAGCTGCCACCAACTCTGGAGACTTCACAGGGAGACACTAAGGCTGCCATGGAGGAGTGTATCCATCTGGGCCTGAGAATTACTCTCCATTCTAATTGTAATATACAGTAAATGAAGATGACTCTCAAATTGGGATAGAAACCCAGAAGAGTGTAGAGGAGAAGGGCAGCATCCCTGGCAGCAAACAGAGTCCACTTTGACAGTAAAATGCCCCAAAGCTGGTGCAGAAGAAGAGCCCAACACCTCCATAGGATTACCACAGGGGTCTTTCATTGAAAGCTATTCTTTTTTTTCACAGACTCTCACTCAGGGATCTAGTATAAAGACACACCACCATATTTAGCAGAAATGAGGCCATGCTGGTGCAGTCGCTCACACTGCTGCTTGCTGAATGCCTGTGACATGCCATAATTCTGTTGAATTATCTTTAATCATCACCTATACAAGCTTTCAGTAAGAAATCATATATAGTTCTCTCTGACAAATGATGACATGGAGGCTCAGAGATGTTAATTAGCCTACCCAAGGTCACACGGTTACTGAGAGTCAGAGTCAAGATTTTTGAAGCTGGTATGTCTTCCTGGAGCCTTGGTGCAGTCCTGGGATCACCAGGATTACTAGCAGCTGGGAGCTTGTTAGGAATGTAGAGACCAGGCCCCCTTCCTAGACCTTTGAATCAGAGGCTCCATTTTAACGAGATCCCTAGGTGATGTGCAGGTTCTGTAAGGTTTGCAAAGCGTGACTCTTGTTGCCTTTCTTTTCCATCTGTTCTGGTGGAGTCTGGAGGTCACTAAATAAACAAGCTGATTAACTAATGAACAGATAGACACACTGTGGGTTGAGTTTTAAGATAAAGTCTTCTCTAGTAGGCTATCTCATTTTCATCCATTTCAATCAGCATCTGCAGGTGGGAAAGAAAAGGGATTTTTTTTCCTCTGGGAACTGGATAGAAGCTTGTTGTGGGTGCAGAGTGGAGAGCAGATGTATTGCATCTCCCCATGAGGACTGAAAAGGTGTGTGTGATATGGAGAGGAAGTTATACCAGCACAAGATGGGCAACAAAGCATCCTTGTGCTAGGGTCAGACAGGCTGCTTTTCACAAGCAGTTGACTTGATTTCAAACCACAAATTCAAGTGGACAAGAGTGTCAATATAACCCTGTTTCTTTTAGCTCATCATTGGAACTCCCAGTTTGCTAAGTAGCAGAAGACAATCTTCAGTCCATTTGAGTCCTACAATGCTGTGGGTTTGGGTCTGAGCTCCAGGGGTCCCAGAGTGAATGAAACTGTAGGCATCTCAGACCAGGTGTGATACATTTACTGATACTGCTGGATGCAGGGTAAGTTGTGCCCCACCTGACTATCCCTATGGGTCACTGCCTGCCCCATTTGTCCTGATTGAAAGAACATCTATGGTGTTCTTATTTATATCCTCATTTCTGTGGCACAGGGTCTCTCTGCTTTTCCTGAGGCAACTTGGGAACAAACACTGCTGAAGGGTGGTCTTAGATCTCTGAAACTCAGTTACCACTACAGAGATGCTTCTTGAGCTCAAGTTGGGGCAAAGGCTCCTCTTTGTCTGGATCTTAGAACTTCCCTTGAACTTTTGCCCCTTCTCCTCCCTCCACTGCACAAAGACATGGATAGATGGGAAGGATGGGCGCTCCTTTTCAGGAAAGGCCCAATCCATCTGCCAATTTCTCCTTAGAAACCTTGTCTTATATGTGTAGACAAGAAGCCATGCTCTGATTCAACACTGCTTTCTATGAATAAATACCTCCTGGTTCCCTTGGCGTCTGATTTTTCAATCTTTTCTCTGCACTCTGACCTGATAGCCCTTTCCTGCAGTGGTGAAGCTGGGAGATCAGCTGTCTTTCCACAAGAAGATTAAGCATTGTGGGGAATAAGTGAATCTGGGTGGAAAGCCTTTAGACTATATTTGGGGCATTATCTCAGTCATACAGGTCTATACTCAAGTTAATAAAAGTAGCTTTTATTATATCTCCCATTGAAAGTTACAGAAATCAAGTCATAAAAGGGCAAAGCTTTTTTTTTTTAAGGACACAGAGGTAATAAGACTAAAAACTAAGGTTAAAACTTAAGCTTGGTTCCCATCTGGAGCCTAAGGATGTACATTGGGTCATGAAGGCTTGAATCTTAGATGACCACTTCACAGTCATCTTTGAGCAAGCCCCCAAACCACCTTATGTCTGTTTCATGATCTTCCACAATGATGCCAGGGGAGCCTTATGGAGGTGACTTATAGGCATCAATCATAGAAACTTCTGCCACATGAAACTGTTCAATAAAAATTGGTTATTAGTAAGATTTTTATTATTTTGCCATATAATTTGGGCAACACTTAAAATCTTAGAATCTTGGTGTGACAAGATTTCAAAACTGAAATAAAGTGAATTTGGAAATAATGCACTCAGACTTCCTTATTTCACCTATGGGAATTCTGAAGCCCACAGAAAAGGAGGAAGCTACACAGTAGCAGAATTTGGTGCCAATCAAGAAGGGTGGCTGATTTAGGTAAAAGGTAGAGTAAGTTTGGGAATGGTCAAGTCAGAGATACATGGTTGGGTGGCTGCAGGGGTCTTCTTCTGGTAGAATGGACATGAAGCTTGGTGGACCTAACTGAATCTGGAGCTACACTAGCAGCCAGCAAGCCTAGATGATTCTCCTGTCTCCACCTGTACAGTGCTATGATTACAGGTACCAGCATCATCATGCCCAGATTTTTCTTCCCTGTGGATCTTGGGATTTAAATTCAGGTCCCCATGATTATACAACAAGCAGTCTTCCTCAGGGAGCCATCTCCTCAGACCCCCAAAGTCAATTAATAATGTTTAGTGCTTTTGGTGTTAGGAGCTTTTGCTGTATCCCTGTCTCCCACAAAGCTTCAGTGGCTTTCTACTGAGTCATCTGTTTTGAACAGTTCTACTGGGCAGTTCTACTGGGCAGTTCCACTGGGCAGTTGTGCTGCTTTTGCCTAGCCCCACAAATAAGATGTTCAGGTATCTCACCTTTTTTACAGGGATGCTCTGCTTCACAGTCCCTCATACTGATCTGCAGAAAATTTGAAATGATAAAGGTGTAGTTTTTGAGTGCTTGTGTTTTGGAATAATCATAGAACCCCAGTCTCCTTCTGATCTCTAATTGCTTCCAGTCTTCTGCCATAAGGAGCTTGCCTTCCAAATGCTTCCCAGAGAATCAAGAGAGACATGTGATCTTGGACTGGAGCTTGCAAACCCAGGAGCCAAAAGAAACCATTTCTTTTTCTAGGTTCTTTGCCTCAATTATTTTGGTTAAGGTGATGAAAAGTTGACAGACATGGCCAGGCCTAAGGTGGGATGTTATTCCTGGCTTAAAGTAAAAGATCATTTTAAAAATTATGAGATAAAATATGTGATAAAATTTGAGATCATCTTCTACATCCAACACATGTGGACCAAGTGATGTATAATTGAGTAAGACCTGGTCCCCTCCCCTGGGAGAGCTTATGAGCTGGTAGAAGTGCCAGAAGAGCTGCTGGAGTCGCAGCACTATTTTTCCCTTTAGTAACTTGACACTGACAATTTGTATAGTTCCTTGAAAATCTTACTGGCCTTACAAGTAATTAACAGAGGGAGTCTTCTAGCTCTGAGCATATCCCTGACTACCCTCCTGAGTTGAGAGTGCAGATCCTTTGCTGATGCAGCTTCCATGGCCCTAGATCTCACCAACAGCTAACAGATACCTGCAGGCAAAGGAATTTATCTGTTCAATAAACATGTCTGTCCAACTATAGAAACAAAAATGTCATCTATCATCTTTGTCAATTAAGACAACAGGAGGTAGTTTGATACAGAAGGAAGCCAGGTATGAATTATTAGATACTAGAAGCCTAATGTTCAATGTTGGGCGAATCTCAATATATAGCCTTGTTGAATCTGTTAGGACACTGTGCTAGGCACCATCTCATCTGAACAGCACAAGGTCTCTACAAAGGAGGAATTAACATCCCCATTTTGTGGATGGGAGAACAGGACTAGAGAAAGTGAAACTACTTACTTGCACAGAGCACCTAAGTACTGCATTCAGGGATGTCATCTGCCTGGGCAGTGTTCTTTTCATAGGAGAACATTTCATACCATCTTCCTCTTATTCAACTTAACACTGACATTCTAGAAGACTGATTCTGGTCAGTATCAAGAGCACTGGAATAGGAGTCCTATCACCTTACACTCTAACTGCTATGGCTATGATATATAAGTGCCTTTCTTGAAGCCTGTTTTGGTGATGCCACTTACAACTGACTGCTATACAGTATTGAAGGGATCTATGAGGCCAGGCTTGTGCTCACTGGGGAAGAGTTTGATGATGGGTCAGAGAACACTGAAAGAGGTTATAGGCAGCCAGAGAGGCATTTTCCTAGTTCTTTTGAAAATCTTTGTCTCTAGTGCCTGATTTCTCTTTAAACCTATAATGGCTCCCTCTCCCTCTCTTATGGTATCTCTTATTTTGCTCTCCTCTATTCTTACTCCTATACAACCTTCCTGCTCCCTTATGTCCTCCTCATCCCTCCTCTTCTCCTTATCCATAGCATAGGAATGGACTTTGGGAGCCCATTTCACATAGAGGGATACCCCTCAACCTAGAGACACGGGATGGGCCTAGGCCCTATCCCAAAGGATATGACAGACTTTGAAGACCTCCCCATGGGAGGCCTCACTCTCCCTGGGGAACAGAAATGGTATGGGATAGGTAGGGTGTTATTGTGGGGCATGGGAGGAGTGGAGGGGGAGGAAACTGGGATTGACATGTAAAACAATCTTGTTTCTGATTTAAATTTAAAAAATGGAGAAAAAAAGAAAATCTTTGCCTCTTCTGTTTTTCTCTTTCTTTTTCCACTTTATGAGTTTTGGTTGGGCAAAGCCAATCAAGAGAGGTTCCATCTGTTTCTGAGTATTCAACTGTTGTATGGAAATAGAAAGCTAGATGGGCAGGCAGCCCTCAGACCTACAGGGGGATGAGTCTACACAAAGCCCCATATGTCACTGTTCTGATAGCACTGTTTTACCACCTAGTATAAAACTCCATCTGTGAGAGCAACCAATACCATCAACTAAGGGGCCATAAGACCCCTTTGAGGGCTGTGGGCTCAGATGCTACCCAGAATGCACCTATCATCTTAGAATATAGCTGGCACCACTGTGAGCATCCAGCTTCTGGGATCTAACTTTGGGCTTCATGTCCTAGAATACAGGCAAGTGGATGCATCTACTTCAGTGGTGGTGTCCTGGAGGGTTCCAGGGTGGGAGGGAGAAGCAGAAATCACATTGACTATTGTGTGTACCTATTCCTTGACTTTCAGTGGTTTTGCCACAGTTGAGTTGCAAGCATTCTTTTATTGAGACAAGGTCTCATGTAGACCAGACTGCCCTCAGATTTACTGTGTAGATAAGATTAGAACTTCTAATTCTCTGGCCTTTATTTCCCAAGTGCTGAGACTACAGGCATATGCTGCCATGGAATTTTATGATTTAATAGGTGAAACACAGGGTCTCCTTCATGCTAGGCAAGGACTCTGCCAACTGAGCTACATACTCTGACCTCCTAAGTTAATTTTAATTTAAAAGTGAAATTGTAGTAACAAAATCTCCTGCACATATCACCTCTGCATAGCACTCCTTGGCCAGGATTTGGTCCTTCTAATTGATGCTCAGGTTTTATATTAGCCAGGATTCTCTAAAGAAACAGAGATGATAGGATGAATATTCATTAAAAGGTTATTCATCAGATTGACTTACATGATGTGGTTTGGCTAGTTCAAAAATGGCTATCTCATACTAGAAAGTCTAGGAATCTGGTAGCTCCTCGGTCCAAAGGGCTGAATGTTTAAGTTCCAGTCTGGGACTGAAGACCTAAAGGATTCCTGGGTACTAATATCTGCAAAGGAGTGTAGCAGTAGCAGCAAGAGGATAGATGAACTTTCCAGTGAGAGTGAAGTCAAGTAGGCAAACATCAAAGCTTCCTCCTCCCATCTTTTATCTAAGTTGTCACCAGAAAGTGCCACTCCTATTTAGGGAGCATCTCCTCCACAGGAGCACTCAGCAGCTTGCCTCTTAGTTGATTCCAAATCCAGTCAAGTTGAAAATGAATAGTAACAATCACAGGATGTATCATGAAGCAGCTCTCAAAGTGTAGTTATCTGTTGTGGGACACTAACCACAACATAGTGTGACAATGACAAGGGTAGTTTTTGGACCAACTTTTACTTGTCCCAGCTGTGGCAACAGATAAAGTGTCTGTAGAAAAAAAAATGGAAATGATGTTTGGCCCCAACTTGCAATTTCTATGAATAAAAATCTCAAAATAAATTACACATACAAATCTGATGGTGTATCCAGTTAAAGTGGGCCAGATGGGACTTTTTAAAATGATGTTGATTTCTTACTATTGCTAAGTGCTACACTTCATGGATTATTCTCCCCATTCCTCTCCTTCCTCTTCCCCTATCCCCCTTCTCTTTCTCCTCTCCTCCTCCTCCTGTTGCCAAATAATGAGGATTTTATCTGTCCATGGAGACCTTAGTAGGCTCCCTTCAAACACTAACACAGAGAGTTGTAACTGATCCAGGCACTAATCCAAACATTTTATATATGTTTGCCTGCTTATTTAAAAATTTAGCTGTGACATAGTATTTACACATATACAGCATACTATGCTAAATATATACATATGTAATCTATTAGGATCAAATGGAAGTAATTAGCATTTGTGTCCATGCAAACATTTATCTTTGTTTGAGAATCTAGTAAAGAAACTGAAGCACAGAGAGATTGGGTAATTGGTTCAAGGTTGCACAGCTAATGAGTAGTAGGTCAAGGATTTGTAAGCAAGTATCTTGTCTTCAAGCCTACATGTTTACTCCAGTCCTTCTCAGGTCTAGAACCACACACCATGTAATAAGCAACTCTGCCTCTTTCCCCATAAACAACTGAATCAGACTGTGCATCCAGGGAACTACTTCCTTGACCCACCAACATGGGTCTCTTGCAGACTCTCCAAGGCTTTTGAGCTGTCTGGAAATCAGGACTTGTTTCTCTGGATCATTTTCCCTCCTCATCAAGGTTGTCTTAAATATCATCTTTTTCCTTGAGCCTCTAACCCCTCTCCAATTTCTTCCTTATCAACCTATGACCTAGTTTTTAACTCAAAAAAAAAAAAAGCTGTACTGCCTCTATCCTTCAGGCAGCCCTCTGCTCTACAGTCCATCTAAGGCACACTCACTCCCTCACAGATGTCACATGTGCTCTCTCTCCTGGTCCCTTCACATAGGGCATGAATATATCAAAAGATGTACCAAATAAACACCCGGATCGCACTCTCCCTGGAGATGCCATTTCATGATTTGTTCCCTTATAAGGCAAAAATTCTGAGAAGACCCATTTTTACTATTGACTCAATCCTTTTTGTACAGTTTGTCCTTGCAATATTCTAGCTGGGCTTCTATTCTTATCACTCCATCAAATCTGACTTTATCAAGGTGAGCCATGTTGACTTCAGCCAGCTCTCATTGTGCCTATGATGCTTAAGCTTCATTGTCAACTTGACTGGATTTAGAATTGGCTAGGAGACACACTCTTGGGCATATCTGTGAGGGCATTTTCTTGACAGGTTTAGCTGAGAAGACCCACCTAATGGGTCTGAGGCTGTAGTGATAGCACCTCCCTGACTACTGCTTGTACCAAATGCTTTGAGGAGACACCTTTGGCTCCACTCTTTCTTTCATACTCGGCATACAGCTTGTCAAGATCCCCTACTGGTTCTGCTTTGAGAGTATACCATAATCTAGCCAGAGCTCATAATTTCCAGAATCACATTGTGCACGCCACTGGCCATTGCTCCTGGCCATTGCATTGGCCTCTGGTCTTTCTGCTATCTGCAACCTGTCAGTCTCATATCCTGAGTGACCTTTAGAAACAGCAGATGTCACTCTGCTGAAAAGATTCCAATAGCACAATGGTGGCACTTCCAAAGCCACCGCTTCTCTTTCTTCATTCCTGACCCCTTCTCTGAAGCTTCCCTATAACTCTTTCTCCTTTTGTGTTCCCATCATCCTTGCTGTTCCCTGAACTTTTCAGGGACATGGCACTGCCTGGTTTGCTCCTGACCCAGCATCAAGTACTGGCTCCCTCACATCTTCCACATGTCCACCGCAGTATCCTTGTGGTTGAACCGTCTTCCTCATGCACACCTTTCACCTTTCCTGCTTTATCAATAATGTCTATATCGCTCCTCACTACCATACCACCCTTTGGTGGATGAAGTTTCCATCTCCCATGTGCCAAAGGCTTAAATCTCATGAAGAGACAGGTGGTTGCTTTTGCTTCCAAAGGCATCCCCTGAGGAGGTAACCATGCATGGTGCCTTAGACACCCAGGAGGCAGCTAATGAACAAGTGAACATGTGGTGAGCCATTCTACCATGGATCTGAGCTGGAAGCAGATAATTTTGTAGGACTCGTGTGTCTTTAACTTCCTTTTATGTTTCTGGATCACTTTGAAGAATATATAAACACTGCAAATCACCTTTTCTTCTTTCTTCTTTTTCCTTGACCCACTAGCATTTGCAGCTATTTATCTGTGCAAGCTATGTTCTCAGGATAATGTACAAGCAAAACTAATGAAAACAATGAGTTTGTTCTGACAAACATTAAAAGGGTGCAGTCAGGGGGTTATGGATGATGTTTTGGGTTTTGTATCAACCTGAGCATAGCATCCAATTTATTTAATCAAAACAGCCTTGTTCTTATTGACTGACTTTATAATAAGTAAAGATTATAATCTGTATTCAGAAAATAAATCTGCACAACTAAAACATTTATTTTTATTTTTATTAGTTCTTTGAATATTTCATGTAAAATGATTTGATCATATTCACCCTCCCTCCCCCAACTCCCCCCAGATTCATCCTCATTTGCCTTTCCATCAAACTTTGTATCCTTTTTTGTCCTCACCAATACCAACTTGTGATGCCCACATATTCTTGAATATGTGGCCTTATGCCTTACAAATGGTCACAGTTTCAGAGAAAATTAACTTCTAGGAGAGAGAGAGAGAGAGAGAGAGAGAGAGAGAGAGAGAGAGAGAGAGAGAGATTAGATGCAGTGTTGTATTTATGTGTTTGTATGCATGTGTGTATACATGCCTGTGTTGGTGCACACACACATATGTATTGCTGCTTCTGGAGGTCAGAGGAAAATCTCAGGTGTCTTCCTCAGATTCTATCCACATGTTTTAGAGACAGGGCCTCCCTAGAACTTTTCAAGTGATTCAGACTGGCAGGCTAGCCAGCTCCATGGATACTTCTGTCTGCCTCTATCCCAGCTAGGATTTGAAATGTGGGGCACTCTGCCATGCTGTCTTTTGTCTTTTTGTTTTTAAAAGATGGGTTCTGGGGCTTGAATTCAAGTCCACATGCTTGCCTTACTGACTTAGTTGTTTCCAGGTTCTAAAATGCAATTTTTCATATATTCTGGTCTCTGGTTGCCACCATACAGGCTTGTTTTCCTTTCTTTCTACAAGAGAAATTGTCATGCCTCTTTGACATTTTATATGCTATAGATCTGACATACTTGTTCTCTACACCCATCAACTAGATTTTAATCCTCTTACCTAGCTTTAGTTCTGGTATCATCTCTAAGAAAAGTTTATGCCTCTCTACCCTTCTTTCAGCATCTTCCCTGGGCACGAGTGTTCTATAAACCACCATGAGGATAGTTGCTGTTTACTAAGCGTTTATTGCATGTGGTAGATCCTGAGCTGTTTTTTTATGTGGATTTTAATATTTGGGTTTAACAATTCCAGAAGCAGATATAATCATCCTTCCTATATTTTCAGTTTATATATGAGAGAGAGGGAGAAGGAAAGGGTAGAAAAGAGAGGGAGGGGAGGGGAGGAAAGAGAGATTTTATATGGTCACATGTCACATGGTCAGTGAATATTAATTTCTTCTTCAGGCACTGAACCAATTGTGTATCATCAGAGGTAAGGTAGGGGTTAGTTACTAAGTAGGGCCAGTCAAAATTGGCTGCTGCAACTCAGGTTGGATACTAGATGTCTGTTTCCTGGTCCCATCATGATGTGTGTTAGCCTTACTGGCCCTCTGCAGAATGCAAACACTTGGGTGCATTTGCATCTTTCATCCTCTGTTGATGAACTCTTTGAAATATTCCCTGGAACAGCCTCTGAGCTCTCACTCCTGTGGGATCTCTCACTTTTGTTCTGAAAATTACAACAGAACATATCTGAGCTGCTGCAATGTCAGAATGTTGTTTATGATCACCATCTGACACTAAGTGTGGCAGATCTAGGAAATAACACGACAGTAGCTGGAACTCATTCCTGTTTGTGAAGATCAGAATATCCAAGGATGAACCCCAGAGGCTGTGGTGGTTCTCCTACATAAATGCTTGGACTCTGAGTGAGGTTAGTTCCATGTATCCTCGGGAAGGAGGACTGACCAGGAAGAAATGTATAAAGTTTACAAGAAGGTTGAAGGGTTAGAGAAGAATTGGAGTCCGAGTCACCAATTTTTCAGGGCTTCTGTTGGAGAATAATACTTTGAGACATAGCTCAGTGGGAGAGCCGTTACCTAGCATGTGCAAAATCCTGTCTTTGATCCCCAGCAGCACTGAATAGATAAACAAGAATTTAAGAATCTTAGGCTGACTTGAGGTTCTAATGCTATCATTGTGCTGGGCTATTTCTCTCTCTCTCTCTCTCTCTCTCTCTCTCTCTCTCTCTCTCTCTCTGTGTGTGTGTGTGTGTGTATACATATATGTATATATGTACAAATACATATTATGTATACATACATAGCTCTGTATATGCACACACATATTGTTATAGCTTGGATATTGTTTGTGTCCTCCAGAAAGCCCATGTGTTTAAGGCTTGGCCCCAGGGTCTTTCTTCTGGGAGGTCGTGGAAACTTGCAGGAGTGGGATCTAGTATGTCTTTGGATGATTGGGGATTTGTCTCTGAAGGGGACTGAGAGATACTAGTTGACCCACAACCCATCCCACACTCCTTGGCTTTTTTACAATAAGATGCATAGTTGTACCCCACCACACACTCATGCCATGTATCACTCACTGCTATATCCAAAGAAACAGGGATAGCTGAATGTGGACAGAATCCTCCAAATCTGTGAGCTAATAACCTTTTCTCTTTGTAAATTGATAACCTCAGATATCTTGGCATAGTAATGTCATGCCAGCCAACAAACATGCAGATGCATATACATATGTACATATACACTTCTGCAAATCTATATATTGTGGAATCAGTTTTCTTTCCTATAAATCTTATTGAGCTGCTTACAGAAGGTCAGGGGCTGAAAACTTTCATGTGGAGAGAAAGACAAGGAAGGTGATGATGAGTCCTTTTGTTATTATGTGAGCTATAGGAATGAGGTAGTGAAAAATCCTTGTGTAGTGAAATTTCCTTGAGTATGGAAATTGACAAATGGCATGAGAGTCAAAGAGAAAGAAAATATTTCACAACCACTAACCCACTGTAATCTCAGAACATTAGACAAAGTACTCAAGCTCCTGTGGTTTCCAGGTAATGTGTCCAGGGAACCCAAAATGACTCTGTTTTTTTTTTTCCTGGAGCTTAGTTAGATCTTATGATTTCTCCAAATATGTAAATATTAGAGTCTCCTACTAACTGGTGTATATGCACATCTTGGTCAGAATCTCCTACCATCCGGGTGTATCAGTCATTATTTGCTGTGTAACAAATACCATATAAAATTATTCTTGCATCTCTGGGTTTAGCTGTGATGTCTGTTGCTCCAGATCATGCTTGACTAATGGCATGGGGGTTTCTTATTTACCCATGGTTATCTGGTGAGTTTGTCAGTGACTTTATGGTCCAGCATGACAGCTGGAAACTTCATCTTTTCTTACATGCCTCTTTTCATACAGAAGGTAGGCCATGTTGGTGTCTGGGTACGAGGAAGAGGTGAAGACTTAAAAGCAAGTACCTTCAGAAGTTTTTGTTTGTATCATATTGCTATTCCTCCATTGATGGGGAAAGTCAGAAGGCCAAGTCCAGATCCAAGGGAAACAAATGCTAAAGCTGTGGACACGGCGAGGCTAGTGTTTGAGACCGTTAATGCAATTGATTATGAGCCCTAGAAAAACCTGAGTGAGTTTCTGAAGCACAGAAGAAAACTTAATTAATGAAATGAGCATTTTCAAAACTGACCCTTACCCATGATTTAGTATACTATGGATTTAGTATGTGTATGATACCTGCTGAAATACTAACGGAGTCATTTGAGAGGCTATGTTCTTATCTCATCCTTCTCAGCTGTACCAACTGACGCCCAGACTGTGGATATGTGGGAAGCACAAAGTGAGTTAGGGTACAAGGTGGGGAGCAGATTGGAGGAGTCCAGAGCTCAAGGTTCCTCTAGTCCACTGTCTTCCATTGTGGCTGTAGAGGACCCATTCCACTGCGACCTCATGCAACTATTGCCCCTGCACTCCGTGCTCCCCTCCCAGGCCTCCTTAGCACTTGACTTATAACAGAAGCCAGAGATTCAACTACATTACCATATGCATGTAGAAGCATGAATCTCTGAAGTCGGGGAGCAAAGGCCTGGAGAGGAAATCTATATTCGAAAAATCGTTAATTTCACTTAAAAATCACGTCCAAGCTATTGACTATGTCTGCTGCCTGGGATTTGGTTTACGGTTCCACTTTGTGGTTTGCATTCGGGGGCAGTGAGGAGGGAATGAAGGAGGGGAGGTCTGATCCATCAATGTCTTTTTCATGCAGCTAGGTTGCAGGCTCACTTAGGATGGGGTAACTTGGGGTGGGGGAAAAACAGTATTTGTGTGTGTTGCCTTAAAGCCCTATTTTGTTCTACCAGAAATCTGACCTGTAATTTATAGGTAAGGAAATAGGTGAGTTTCAAGGTCAAGATTGCCCAAGGTCAAAGACCTGTGAATGCTGACCTGATTCTCTTAGTCCCCTGATTTTTTGCCTTGTTCTGCTAGTTACTCCATCACTTCCAGGAACTGCTTCTGCACCAGGGCTTGTAGGTGTCATCTCTGAGCCCCACCTTGTCGTCTCTTCCCTCCCTGACAGTGCAAAGACTTTATTTTCTGAAGGCAGAAACTGTTCCTGACATAAAATCATCCCTGGGAAGATATACTTTCCTTGGTGACTTATCGTTCTTTGTGTTCTTAGTAAGATTTTTATGTTTCCAATAACCCAAAGAAAGATGATGGATATATAATAACACTGAGCAATAACAGACTGTATTTACAAACACATATATATGCTCCATCAAATGTACATATTTTTATACCTCTCACCCATCTTTCTGGGGCAGCCGCAGTTTTTGAATTACATGTTGTAAGCAATGAGCCTATCATGTCCTTCACACATCCATAAATTACCCAGATGGAGTGGGGCATCCTGGAAGCATCTCTGCTGTAAATCACCTGCAAATCTATCTACCCTTCTTCCCTGGATGCCTCACCCACGAATGGGGGGTGGACATTTTAGATGGGGAAAGGGGGTTGTATAGAGGTGGGGGAGGCCATGGATTCTGGTTTTCTTTCCCATTATTGGCTATCAGTGGGATCCTGACAGAGTCAACTCCAGACCTCAGTTCTCCCATCCCTTGAATGGGAATCCTTTAGCCTCTGCATTATCCAGCAAGACAATCAGCAGTGAAACTATTCAAAAACTTGATCTCTCTTGTATCTGCATCCTGTATGGGCTGCTGTGATCTTGGCTCTTGCAGACTGAAAGTGTCAGTCACTCTTCTGCTTCCTTTTAAACTCAATAGTGTTTGCAGATGGCTCTGTGCAACCCAGCTAACTTGAGAAAAAAAGGACTGGCTTCTGGAAAGGTAATGTCGTACCACTCACAAGTATATTATATTGTGTTCATTGCATGGAGTTGTTGGTTTAACATTGGTTCATAAAAACTTTCGAAGGGCTGGAAAGATTGCTCAGTGGTTAGGTTAAGAGCAGTGAAACTCCCAGCATCCACAAGGTGGCTCATAACTGTCTGTAATTACAGTCCCAGGATATTCAATGCCTTCTTCTGGCCTCGATGGGTACTGCATGCATTTGGTGCACAGACATATATGCAGGCAAATGCATCCATTCATATAAAATAAAACAAACAAAACCCCCAAAGTGTAGAGAAAATAGGACATAGGAGATGTCATGTTGCAAGGCTGATGAGGAACCAGATCAAAATATAGCACTGAAGAAGGTAGCCAGTGTAAAGGACTCTACAGCACAGAACCTCAGAAGGTGAGCCCTGACTTTGAGGAAGGGCATGGAGAATCACTAGGTGGAACATGATTAGCAAATTTCCTGCTGTGGTCAAAGTTGAATTCATCCCAAGCATCCAGATTTTGCGTTCTCTTCTTGAATTTACCCTCCTGGAGTTTTCCAGGTCACCGTGTATTATTCATGAATCCCTTGACAATGTGTCATCCAAGGCTCTGGTTAAAGGGATGTCACAACCAATGAAGAACACAATACTGTCTTCAAATAATTCAGAGGCCTGGCCAGGTGATTCTAATAGTAGGGATTGCTGCTGGGCCTAGTCTTTGGGGAACTCCACTCCAACCTTTCCTTGGACTGCATCTGCAAATGAATCTTTCAGGATCTCCATTTGGAAAAGAGTTGATGAATAAATAAACCTCAGTCACTTTGTCATCAGAGAGATGTTACAGAACTCTCACACCAAAAATGGACCAACTGGTATATTTGCATTCAGGATACCTAGTAGGATAGAAGTAAAAAGAAAAAAAATAAAGGAAAATGACCACTCAAATAATTCATTGAGGAACTTGTCAGACAAGGTCCTGTTCTTTGTCTCAAGGCTTTTGCTATGTGTCCAGGGCCTTGGAGTGTATTACCATCAGGGTCAACACGTCCAAGTTAATACTTACAGAAACCTTTGGAGATGGGACTTAATATTCCTATTATACAGAAGAGGAAGCAAGCTTAAACAGATCAAGTTATTTTTCCAAAATGGCTTACAGAGAGTTAGTTTATTTTGCAAAGTATTCACAGGGATAGAGAAATGCAGTAGGGGAGGTAAGTAAAATAAGGAAGGTGGAAAAGACCCATCAATGGAAGATACTACCAACTTAATACTTTGGGCATCTGAGGCTTTATTCTGCTTGTGATCCTCTGAGGAATCAGATGGAATATGTCTCAAAATTATCTACTCAAAATTCAGAAGGGAGGTGCATTAGTTACTTTACCTGCCATGTGATTTAAAAATGCAATGAAACAACTTAAGGGAAGAAAGTGTTTATTTTGACACAGAGGTCAAGTTTATAGTCCATCATAGCAGGGAAGCCCCGGGAACATGGTCTTACTGTCTCAAGATGGCTGGTTGCATTACAGACAAAGTCAAGAAGAAGAGGGGGTGACTAATGTTTGTGCTTAGTTTATTTTCTCCTTTTTATACAACCCAAGACTTTCTCCCAGGTGATGGTACTACCTATAGAGGGCATGTCTTCACACTTCAACTTAACCTAATCAAAATCATTTCCTACTAGCATACTCAGAGGCTGAAGATGATTCTAGATCTCACATTGATGATTGAGAATAACCACCACAGAGAGAGTTTTAAATTCTAGTTCCTCCCCCTTATGAGTCAATAAGGAGGTTGTTGACTTCCAGGTTTTCATGGCTAATGTTATACATCAGTTTGAGTGGGTCATGAGATCTCTATTACCTGGATAACTACCGTGTGGGTGTGTGTGTGTGTGTGTGTGTGTGTGTGTATGAATATGTATGCAGAAGTGATTTCCCTTGTGTAGGTGGAGTAACAAAGCAGATGTTTATTCCTAGTCATGGTGGGCATCACTCAACTCCTCAGTGAGAGGTCTTGTAGCCAAAGAGAAGGGTAGGAGAACATTGGTCTTTGACTGACACTAAACCTTCATTTACTTGCTTATCAGGTTTTCAACCCCAGGATGCAGTTACTCTACTGGCATCCTGATTCTCTAGAGTGTAAAGGGCAGATCATGAGACCTTTCAGCCTCCATAATTCTTTGAAATGATTTCTTACAATTCTGTTTACTGTTTTGTTTTTGTAAGTACTTTGACTTTCAAATACATCCTCTGTAACATGAACACTGTACCTGTGGTGAGAGTCAGCTACACTGTACACCTAGTTGCAGCTGGTTGACACAACAAAAGCTATGGCAAAAAGGCACACCAAGAGGAAGAAATCTACAACACAAAATATTGTTTGCTTTGTCCACCCACTGAACCATTTGCATTGTTGTACTTAACATAAATACTAGTCTATCACAGAGTTTTCGAAAAAGTAATGGGCCACCATCTCTACAAAGTACTCCAAGTAGATGCATGATAGATTAATTTGTAATTCCTGCTTCAGAGAAGGGTTCTCAGACCTCAATCAATCAATCATCATCATCACCACCATCACCATTATTCCCACCTCTGCCACCATTCCAAGTTATTTTATTTTTGGCAAATGCTCTAGCACATTGACTTTGCTTGGAAAGGTAAGGATATGGTAAACCTGATAAGGAAATGCACACATCCCTGAAAAAATAGGATGCTAAATAGGTGCTTTGCTTTTGTCAAATGTGAGTACTGGCGTTTCTTCTTACCATGAGTCATGACAGCTGTGAGTCATGAAAGCCCTAAAAGATGATATCTTAGTGTGTTTCTGTGATCTAAAGAAGCTTTTTTCCTGCTAGAGTTACATAGCAGAATCATCAGTTGTTCACGATTCCTGTCAGTCTTGATATGATTTTTATTCCTCTGTAGCGTAAGTTTTTCTTTACCATACTAAAGGAACCAGGATGTGGGTATGGGGATACAAACACCACAAGACTGTCATGGGGATGAGAATAAAGAGAAGCCAACCCTTCTTGGACTTACATATTTTATCTCTTAGTAGCCCAATACCTCATCCTTAAGTATTTGTGCCAGTAATTTAGATTGTTTTCTTAGAGTTGTCTCCTCTATTCAGTTTTTATTAAGTATTTTAAGTGTTGAAGGTCCTAAGGTTAGGCACTCATAGTGAAATGATCATGAATCTCTTGGTCCAAGATAATTTTGTATAGGATTTTAAGATTTAGAAGGAATTGCTTCACCAGATTATGCAGGCTTAAAGGTCTCACAATCTACCCTTTGCACACTGGAGATTTAAGAGACCAGACCTGTAATTGCAGCCTTGAGTTGAGGACATTCTTTAAGTCCATGGCTGCTGCTGCTGAATAGAAAGGCAAATGCAGATAGAGACACTAAACCCATAGCTTGAGTAGTATTTATTCCTGTGTGGATAACTGTTGATCTGCCTTCAAGAAATAAGCTAGTGTGAGGGAGAAGTGATTCATACCTGTCATCTCAGCATTCAAGAGGCTGAGGCAGGAGGAATGCTACATGTTGAAGGCCAGCTTGTGTTACATAATGAGTTCCAGGGCAGCCAGAACCACAGCATGAGATTTTGTCTCAAGACAGAACACAACACCAACAAAAAGCCCAAACAAATTCATAAGCACAAAACAAAACAAGCAAAAACAATAAAAAAGAAAAAGAACCAGTGCCATTAATTTGCCACAAAGTGGTGGCTATTGTCCTCATGGTGTCACTGGAAGGAATCACTTTTAGGTTCTCATGCTGTTAATTTTGCTATACAGAAATGGCAGTAGCTCCATAGGCCTTAATGAAAAAAGAACATAAATGACTTCTACCCTTGCATCATGCTGCTATATGTATTGGACTCTTGCTTAGCACCTAGGCAGGTAAGACGATTAACTAGGTTGGCTGACATCCACTGCTTGGAACATCCTGTCTAGCTTGAATGACATTGCATGTACAATAATGTGAAACAAACATCTGCTTGTGTCATTTCTATACTCATAACTCCATCCATATGATTCTTTGTCTCTAATCTCTGATGGTCCATGGGGATCTCTGATATACCATGCAAGACCTTTGTCATTGCCCAGAAATCCCCATGTATTCATACTGTAGCAAGCTTTCTTCCTTCATATAGAGTGAACAGCCAAATATATACCTCAAAATTCCACCTACTGGAAGAAATTCATTCATTAAATTCCTTCTAGGTCACCTGAAGAAGAATTGTAGTCAAACTCTTTCATCTTAAAGAACGCTGGAATCTCTATGAACCAAGCTAAAGTTTAGTTGTTCATTAGGAAGTCCTCATAAGGTCATATGTGCTTGTTAAGAAAGAAGTGGTACCAGATATGGGGGATGTCAGGTTGTACCTCCAATGACTATACTAAGAAAGTGGGTGGAAATGATTTGAAATGGGGCACTTAAAATACCTAAGACAGTATTGATAAACCAAAATTCACCACTAGGAGAACTAGTAATGTGTGTGGCAAGAAAGAAGAAACCTAAAACTTATTCAAAGTGTATTTATAAGGTGACAACATAAATATGTTATAATGATTATCCTCCATAACTTTTTTGGATTTTATTACTTTTGATTTACAGATAGAAAAACAGGTTCAGAGAGGGAAAGTGATCTTCCTAAGGACACACCGTGATGCATTAATGGAGACAGATTTTAATGCTTATATCAGGTTGATTCTTAGGAATTTCTCTACTGACCATAATTGCCACCCTGGATATGGAACTTTCTTCTAATTTTCACATTTTTGGAAAGTTTTCCTTGGATGGGGAGGACTTCATTCTCAGCATGTATGTCCTAGGCTACTTGAGTTCATCACTCACAATAAACAAACTCAGGAAGCAGCCATTTTTTTCTGTTGCTGTCTTCTAAGACCCTTCTTGATCCAACAGCATCTGTGATCCTTGGTGAAGATTTGCCCTTCAAGAATAACAAGAGGGTTTCTCACAGATCTTTCAACTGTTCCCAAGACCTACTTCTTCAGAATTCAGTTCCCAGAAGGTGCTGAATTTTTTGCAATAGAAATCATTGTTAACATTTGGGAAGGTCCACAGTGTGCCAAGTGCTGTTCTAAGCACATTTAATGTATCCTCTCATTTAATATTTGCAATAATTCTATGAAGTAGGGACCATTTTCATGCCTACTTTGTTTTTTTACTTGAAAAAAAAAAAGCAGAAACACAAAGTGTTTTGTCTGAAGTCCTGTGCCCAGAAAGGCCTAGGACCCAGATCTGGTGCCTGTTCTGTGACCTAGATACCACTACCTCATGCAGGCTGCAGTTTGTTGATCAGTTGCAGCATGGTGTATTGGAGGCACAGAGATAGAGACAATTACAAAAGTTGGGTAGTGACCCAGAGAGATAGAGGAAGTGACCATTGGAAACATCTAGAATCTTAGAGAACTATTTAAACTTTTGACTCTAGAGAATTTAATGTTGTCTTTAACTTCATTGATGTCTTATCCATTCACCTTTAAGCCCCACTTCCTATCATAATTCCAATGTCAGAAGTATTTCTGTCTCTTTTTCTGAGCAGGTTTCCACAAGGACTTTAACATCACTGATCACTGTTCATATTCCAGTTTGCTTGATAAGTGCATCCTTGAGTGATATTTCCTTCTCTTCCCTATTGTTTCACCCTGGGTTTTCACTGTTTCAGATACAATAGTTATATTTCCATCTCCTCTCTAGGTTCTCTTCTGAGTGCTCCAAACTGAAATAGAGCTGGGCTGGCGAGTACTCAAGAAGAGGGAAGAGTCAAAGATACCTGTGAATGACAAAGTGAGTGTCTTGCTTGAATGTTTCTTGAAGTGTAGGACCCTGGAGCAAGCGAGTCTTTGGGTAGAAAAGGATGTGCAACATGGAGGACCTATTGAATCTTAGATGCCTTTGGGGTATTTCTGAGGAGATGCTTCACAGACAGTTGGCTCCAGGAGCCCAGGAGACAGACAGGACTTGGAGAGGGCCTGCTTTAGTATTTTTATGGGAGTTCATGACTCACTTCTAGGTGTGTGCGTGACTGGCCATGGACCATATTCTTTATCATATCTGATCTGTTCTCTCCATGTCCTATCTACATGGAAGGAAAAGAATGTGGGAGTGTGTAGGTGGGTGGGAGCTGAGAAAGTGCTTGTTAGAAGAAAGAGAAAGAAAACAGGCTTTCATTGAAGGAGCATTTATTGAAGTTCTGTCAGCTGCTGCAAGCAAATCGTTGATACATTTCAAAAAAAGTCTGGAAGATTTTCCCTGCCCTGTAGGGAGTGTTTTTTAATAAGTGATGTGGTCAGGACTGTCGGGTTAATGTTTTCTCAGCCTGTGCTGCAGGTACACTAAGAGTTGTTAGAGAAATCCATTTAGACTTTATAACAGCCAGCATAGAGAGGCCAGAATGCCTTGTTTGCATTCTCTACTTCCTGTGCAGAATGTATTCTTGAGGGGTCTGGTCTAATCTCCCACTTGGTGGATGCTGACCTCCCTCTGTTGTTTTTCAAGCTGAAAGCTACCATGCCTGAGCTAGGATTTTCCCAGTGATGTGGTGCTTATTCCTTTCCAGCTCCAGTGATGTTAAGGTTACTTTACTGTGCTGAGACAATGTCTTCCATCATGTCTACTCATGCTATCTGGTTTTGTGGGTGCCACCCTGCCTCTTCTCCTTCATAGGTGTAGAACGGTTCTATGGAAGAGCTAGAGATAGTGACATGGCCTTCTCACTTAGATTCCTCTTGTTGAGCCTAAAATTGCTCTTCACTTTACTCCCTCAATCTTGGCAATGCCCAAACCAAAATCAAGAGATTGGGCCTAATAAATTGGGCCCTGCAGATTGCTCCCGTCTCCTTACACATGTGGACACCGTTCCCATTGTAGACCTGTACACCTGGCAGCCTTAACAATGGGTGTTAGCTTTTTTCTTCATGCCAATTTTATTCATATATATATAATCTCCTAGGGGTTAATAAATGCCCTACCCAAAAGTCTCAGGCTTGAGTACAGCCCCAATTCTGCTTCTGGCAGTGTGTGTGTGTGTGTGTGTGTGTGTGTGTGTGAGAGAGAGAGAGAGAGAGAGAGAGAGAGAGAGAGAGAGAGAGAGAGAATCAAGTCAGATAACCTGCACCTAGTAATTGAAAACACAGTGCCAAACATAAGGCAAGTGTTTAGAAAACAAATCTCAGTAGTTATTGCCATTGTAGATGTCTTTGGTGCCCTTTGTGCATGGTCACTCAAACAGAACTATCAGCTGAATTTGATGAGCAAAGTACTTTAGTTGTGTCTTTCCCACCCCCATCCCTGTCCTACAAAACAGCACCTCCTCAAACCAATGTGTACCCTCCTTCTGAAGAGTCATTTTCTTACGGGAATGAGCACAAATGGGCTCTCGTCCTTCGGGAAACAGTGGCCTTTTCCAGGGGATGCTTTAATCTTTTGAAGACAGATGACTGTGAGCTGCAGTAATCCTGTAGTGCTATTGGGAGAGCTGAGGAAAGGGAGAGAATTTCAATAGGGCCTTGGAGACTTTGTGACTCTGTGACGCATTCCTGTACATGACATGGGGCTAGCAGGAAGGAATTTAAGGGGTGGAAGTGGTGAAGGTCATACCTTTCTCTGGGTCACTTGCCCTTTTAGATCCACTCTTTACACACTGACCCTGCTCTATATCCTGGGAACACATTCTTAGGGCTATAGCAAGCTCTTTTTTTTATTTTTTATTTTTGCCTGTGGATTTCATCAAAGGAAGAAGAGGCTAGAGATGGCAGGCTGAAAAGAGAAAGACCTTGGACCAGTTTCCTTCCCAGACAGGTTCCTGCAGCCACTCTGTCTGCTTTTGCAAACTGTTTCCTTCCTTCCTTGTCTCACACTTAGGAGAAAGTGTTGCACAGTTCCATGTTGGTTTAGTCAAGCCTTATTCTGACCTTTGCAAATCTGACCCCTTACTGGACTCATCTTAGTGACCATGCTTGAATGTGCTCCTGGTTTTCTGCAAGGTCATTGATAGAGTGGCTCCTCAAAGAGCCAAGGGAAGGTATTAAAACCCAGGTTTTAATTAGCAAGCCTTCTAGCCTCTGGCTTCTTATTGGTCATATTTTCCTCTTCTCTGATTCTTCACTCCACATTTGGTATGGAGGAGGGCTGAGTCATTGCTGAGCAGATTATAATGGGAAGAAGGCATTGCATTTGCACATGCATTTGCCCATGTGTAGACAACATTTGGGTGCCCTTCTTTTGTTTGAGACAAGGTGTCTCATGGGTCTTTAGCTTTGCCAGCAGACTTGGCTACCTAGCTATTGAGATCCAGACATTCATCTATCTTCATGTCCCATGTCATTATTGCTGGGATTTGCAGTGCTGGTTTTTAGATTTTTCTTTAACCTGGGTTCTGAGGATCCAAAAATCAGTTTCTCACATTTGTGGGACAAACACTTTAGCAGCTGGGGAACCTCACCAGTCTCTTATTTTAGTTTTGGATATAGGAGTTTGATATGGATCCCATGCTGGCCTCAAATTCACTATTATCAGCGCTTTCCTGGGTAGCCTGGGATTCATGATCTTCATTCTGTCTCCCAGGTTACAGCTGTGTACTGTGTAGCCTGACAGTTAATGGGCTAATAATGATTCCAAAAGGTCAGAGAAGTCAAAGCAGGGGATTTTTCTTTTGAAATTTGTCCATGGATACTGATGTTGGAGATTTCCCAGGAATATTTTTCTAAGTGACAGTGGCATTGATGGAATTGTGGTCTAGTCATGCAATCTCAACCCGAGGGCTTAGCCTATAAGTGCTCCATAGGAAAGACAGAGCAAGCTCAATTCTGTGACCTGTTCCCCAGCAACTTCTCAGCATTTACTGTGACTTAGCTTATTTTTGTTCTTGCAGAACCCTTGGACGATAGCTCTAGGCATTTTCACAGGTATCAAAATGGAGGCTCAGACAGGAGAATTGATTCATGCAAGGACACACAGCAATGAGCTGCCTCGTCCAGCGGGGTTCTGGTAATTCGAGGGTTGCGAGGGGAACTAAACCTGAAAATAAATGGGTGAGAAAGAAAGAGCGAGACCAAGCAATGGGTTGTCAAGGTCTGTTTATTGAACTTAAGCAAAGAGTTCTTAAAGAGAAAGAAATAGGAAGTAAAGAAAGAGGAAGTAAGGGAGGGGGAAGAATGGGTGTCTAACGCCCTTAGGCCTGGGCAGGTGTCCTGGAACATTCTTGTGGTTTATCTCGGAACACTAACCTTCAGGGAGGGGATGGGTGTTTGACTAAATTGGCAGTTAGCTAAGCATGGAGGTCGACAGGCCTCTTGTAAAGGAGACTTTTATATCTAACCAAGGCTGGCTCCTGACAATGAGCCCATAGCTGAAAGAAACATGATTTTAAACTCAGTTCAATGCATTTAAATTTAAATTGTGTTATAGGTCCTTAGATCATAATGGGTGTGTCCCCAAAGGGGTTTGGAGGACGTGACCCTTCTTCCTTTTCTCAGCTTCCTAACACAAGACATTTCCAATTTCTTCTCTGTGCTCAGTCTGAGAAGTCCACAATTTCAGAATCTATATTCTTTTAACACTACTTGTTAAGTCTCAGAATCATGCTGGAGCTGATACAGAATGAAGAGAAGAAACAACTCATTGTGAATTTGAGAGATGATTTTTGCCTTTGGGGGAGGAAGACAAAGGCGAACCACATCTGGACAGCTATGCAGTTCTCTTTATCTTTTAAGTGGTAGTCAATCAAGGTGCATCATTTGTTTTTTCTGGCCAGAAGATGGTGATGGTCTAGGCAAAAATGGAAATCCACCTAGGTATCCTCCTAGTGGCAGTGGCAGGGGCTCTGGGAGAGTTTCTAGGGAGTTAGGAGCTATGGAAGAACCTTTTCCCACTACAAGGGAAGAGTCTCAGGGCCACAGATTCCAAGTGGATTGTAAAGACTTTGACAAACAGTTTTGATTTTATTTTGGGTTGCACATCATGGAGTGATGAATTGATGAGGTCTTGAGCAATGATAGTGAAGGGACCAGCTCCCCATTTCGGCAGCCATAACAGCTGAATACGTGCTTGCCTGACCTTGTCTTGGTCACTAGGAGGTCAGATGCCTGCCCCTTTCAGCAGCCATGACAGTAGCATGTGCTTGTCTGACCTTGTCTTGGTCACTAGGAGGTCAGATGCCTGCCTCGTGGCAAGGAACTAATCAGAAGTTAGCTTGTGGTGCTATGCTTTATGGCTCTGGGTATGCTTTTTGGACAAGTGCACAACAATGACTCGAAGAGCATAGCAACCACCTTGGGAGGACCTATGGGCCATAACAACCAGATGACCAATCAATACAGGGCAAATCCTCCAAGCCTGGACGCACACCAATTCTGAACCTGTGAGTACCCCTAGACACTCCCCTTATGTTGGCCTGTAAGATCTCTATGCAGACGCCTAGAGCTGTCTTTTCCTAGCCATCTGCCATGGTAGGTGGATGAAAGACCCGAGCTAACATGGGGTTAGCTCGTTAAACAACTATAATAAAGCCTCGTGCTGTTTGCATCAAGCTTTCGACTCCACCTAGTGATTGAGGTGACCTCGGTCCTGGGTTGAGATCCTTGGGGCCTGAGCTCCCAGGGGTCTTTCAATAGTAGGTAACAAGTATGAGGGCAGTGGACTCATTGTGAGGCTGTTGTTTCAGTCCATTCACATGGTGACAATGGTTGGACAATGGTGGTAGCAGTAGAGTGTTAAAAAAAAAATGAACTACCTGAGGGCTGGTTTATGAGTCAGATAATGAGAGTGGACAGCAGGAAGTAAGGAGTCCCCTTCTCAGTCATGGTAGTGTGCTGTGGGTCACATATCTGATAGAAGACATAGTTGATGCAAACAACAAGGTTCTCATCTCAAAGGGAATATGAAATAGATTGTTCTGGATCCAAATAAGAGTGACCTTAGCCTTCGGGGCACATATTCAGGTTACTTCCAGTCCTGTGCTCCAACGTGATAAACAGTTTTGTGAAGTGTCCGTAACAGAAAGTCATAAATCAGAACACTTTGAAAATATGTACTAGAGCTGGGACATGATGGTGCATGCCTTTAATCCCAGTACTCAGGAGGCAGAGGCAGGTGGAACTCTGTGTTCCAGGCCAGTCTGGTCTATAAAGCGAGTTCCAGGACAGCCATAACTGTCGCACAAACTGTCTCAAACAACAACAACAACAACAAAAGCATACTAGAGATATCAGGTGGACAGCCAAGAGGCTGCTTGCACATTCTAAAAGTATTTCTTTAACAGTCATGAGGATGTTGGGTCAAATGTAGGCATGGATAATACAGGGCTATTTAGAGATAAAGATAACCCAAGATAATTTGGCTCTGACTTTCAACACTCCAACTCTCCATAATCATTGTGGTTCTAATCAATCAACCAGCCTTGAATATTAAATGAAGGTGTGGCTTCTTCAACCCCCTGGGAACTTTAATTCACAATTCAACCATCTGTATTTGTGTTTTCACCTACTTCTAGAATCCTGGAACACTGCCTCAGGGTGTGGTAGAGTGACATTCCCTACTTATCTCCTGTGGAAGTCCAAGAAAGAAACAGTTCTTACTTCAAAGGATCAAAAGTGATGGTTATTCTCGAACCAAATATGAATGATCATGGCCTTGGAACACAGGTTTTGGTATCCCCCAAATACCATGTTTCCATGTGGTAGCAGTTTCATGAAGTTTGCATATCGATAAAGTAAGTGGAGACAATTCTCAAATCTGTGGGTATACCAAGTAGGAGAAGTACATAAAAGGAGAGAAATGTCAACTACAGCCTGCAGATGCTGTCTGTGGGCATTCTTAGCTTTCTGGTTGGTGGAAAGTAGGCCTCTGCTTTTATATCCCAAAGGATTTATGTAATGGTCACAAAGATGTTAGGACAATAAATGGCTATTAAGGGGGTGAAAGATGGCCCAAGACAATTTGACTCTGGGCTTGGCAACACCCCTACCTCTTTACGACATTGAAAGTCTGATGAATCAATGAGCCTCTATATTCACAGCATCTTTCTTGGAGTTCCTATTCACACAGGACACAGGATGTTAGTACCTCTGGACTATCTTTCTGCTTCCATCCATGGCTGAAGTAACCCTTTCCCCCACCACTGCTATACCTTAGGGTTTGACTACCTTGATTTCTTACTGAGCACAGCTGTGCTGGTTCTGCCCACTTTTCTAAAATAGTCAAAGAAGCTAACTTAGCTTTTTTTTTTTTTTTTTTAATTTTATGTCGGCCCTGTGTGTAACCTCTGTGCTGGCTTAAACTGCGTGGCTTTCTTTCCTTCTCTCCTCCATTCACCTTTTCCTAGCATCTCATCTGCCCTGGAGGCTTTGCTTTTAAACTTGAATAAAATTGTCCTTTTGCTTCTGTTTGAGTGTATTCTTAAATTATGTTCTTAATGAGACTAAAAGCCCCGAGAGAGGAACCTGATTCCCCTTTATTATTGCCTCCTATTTATTTTCTTTCTCCAAAGAATCTGGCCAAAATATCTACAGTGTCTTGAGCTAACTGTGCTGTGCATACACAGCTTGGGTGATTAAGGAATGAGGATCAGTGAGAGCAGTGACCCAGAGAGACCTAAAGAGTACCCCAGGATGAGAGAGGCCCCTGGGGCAGAGAGAGGCTCTGGGCCAGCCAGCAAGGAGCCCAAGATTCTAGGATTATCCAGCCTCTTCTTCAGGTTAATCACAGTTCTCTTCAAATGCAAATGTCTCTAGGATGGGCACTGCACATTCATCTCCACCTACACATCAACTGTTTTGTTATTCTTAATGCAGGAAAATCAGACATGCTGAAAGTTAGATATCTGACATCCAGGAAAAGGTGTTGGAAAGATTCATACAGTTTGACCTTGGAAAGTTTCTTAATTCCCTTGACTTCAGCTTTTCTGTCATAAGTAAGGGCTCTAGGGCACGCCCTAGTAGCATTATTTTAAGATTAAACCCCTTAACAAAGAAGCACCTAGTGTAGCACATGGCCCATGCAAAGTACCAGTTAGTACTATTTTTTTTTTCTTACTCATGATCAGGGTCTCAGGCTCCATGCTCTCTGTGTGGTCCAGGCTCCCTCACCCCTCTTCCTTGGTTTTGCATGGTTATTAAATGGGTCTTGGCTGAGACATTACCGGTAAGAAGATCTTTGTAGAGGCCGCCAAATGTCAGTCCTTCTATAAGAATGCTTTCTTTCCTCATTGGGGTTGGAGGAGGGATGGACAGTTTGATTCTGGACATCCCTCTGTGATTTAGGTCCACAATCAACCCAGCTGCTTGATGGAATAGAGTTGGCTGATTAGCAGGGTACCCTTTGGCCTTAGGTTAATGGACGATCTCACACTGTGGCTGCAGAGTAATTACCAGTTAAAAGGTTGGAGGCCAGGGCTCCCTGGTCTTGGGGAGGTCTGGCCCCATTTAAATGAGAACCTGGAAAATATTATTATTATCCAGGCCTGTAGCAGGTAGCTACTGTGGGAACCCATGTCCCATGGCTGTAACTTGAAGTCCAGGTTTACTTTCAGCTGGCCAGACAGAATGGAGGCCAGCATTTTAATTACTATTATTATTATTAATATTACTTATATTTTGTCTTTAGAGAGGAAGCTTGGGGCTATGGCAAGACCATGTCTGGTGGTTGTGCAGGCTTGGGAGAATTCCAGCTGGGTTAGTATTTATCCATTGGATCGTTGGCAAGGCGTTTAACCTCTCTGTCCCTCAGTGTCCACATCTATAAAGTCAGGTTTAAAGTGGCTGCCTCAGAGGTCAGTATGAACCTTAATCAGGTATGTATAGCCTCTGGTGATCACCTGCTGCCTCTTGCCTTTCCCTGCAGTGTCTGTGGCTGGTTAGCCATCCCTCAACAGCCCCCCCCCCCCAATTCTTTTTTCAGACTGTTGGGAAGATTGACTTTGCTGAGTAGCTACTGTGTGTCGAAAATGAGGCCATAGTGGAGAGAAGATACTGTTTCCAAATTTAAGTAGCTCCTGGTCCTGTGGGAGTTCCAGGCTAAGAATCTGACTGCTGGGATATGTTCTAGTATCATTTCTGTTGCTGTGATGTAAGGTTTGTTTTCTTTACAAATCAAAGCTCCATCCCACTATTGTATTACTATGAAGAAATAAAGGCAGGAACTTAAAATATCATGTCCACAGCCACAGGGGTGGAGGAAGAGAATGGAGGTTGGAGATGCATAAATCCTTGCTTGATTATTTGTTCTCAGCTAGCTTTCTCCTTTCTTAAACTGTTCAGGGGCCACTGAATGAAGAATGGTGCCACCAATAATTGGCTGGGTCTTCTTACATCATTTGCCAATCATGAGAGTCCTCCGCAGATATACTCACAGGGCAACCTAGGTAATTCCTCCTTACAGCTTTCCTTCCAAGAAGGAAATTGTGTCAAAGTTGGCAGTTAAACAATGGTAAATGCTGTGATAGAGAAACTGAGGTGTGAACTCTGAGATGGAGCCTTCACCTAGACCTCAGGTCAGCCATGATAAGTCGAGAGAGAAAATTTCACCTAAGGCTGGAGGTGAACACAAAAAAGAAATAATTTGTCCAATTTAAGGACCATTACTGGTTCAGATTAGAGAGAACTGGGGGCATGTTTGTGGAAGGAAATGAAAAGTACTAGAGACACTGATGGCAGAAGCTTGATGATAGGTGGTAGAGCTCATGAATGAAAGACAGAGCAAGCAAATGGGGAATAAGTCCATGAAAAGGGCTTGGGCAAATGAGGCTGTAGGAGGCAGTTGTGGGCATGGATACTGAGCTAATGGCTCAATGGAGGAATGCATGAAAAAAGGGCATGTGTTCATGGCTTTGCTTCTGCATCATAGTTTCAAGCAGGGGCTGTCTTTTTATCTTACTGAAAATTGTCATCTCCCCATTCCCACTTCATGCTGTTTTCCTCCTCTGCTTGTTTTTCTTACCATAGTCGTCAGCACTGTCTAGAGATATTTAATCTGCTGATTTATTCTAAAGCTGTTTTTTTTTTTCTGTTCTTCCTCTTTCTCACCGAGGCAGAGATTTTTGTCAGTTCTGTTTACTGATGCTTCTTCTAGTACAGTGTCCTGCATTAAATGCTTCACTAATGCTTGGGGAATGAATGAGTTCATGAACAATGAGTGAAGAAGTCGGTGGTTCTTCCAGAGACTTAGCACATGTGCTAGAACCTCAGGCCCCATGGCCATGTTCCCGTGAATGGGTGCACCTTGGCTTTATTATAGACATTTCTTTCAGGACTCAGTAGCCAGGGCACACAGATCCTCAGAGAAGCAGCCCGGTACTGCCCTGGGGCTGGATTTACAGTGGGGGCGATGGCCCCTGGAGGAAGGAAGGGAAGGAGGTGAGGTGACAGAAATCGATGTCTGCTAGAGAAAGCTGTTCTGTCTCCTTCAGCAATCTCAGCAGTGGCCACTTGTCAGAAGAACCAGCAGGAGGAAAAAATGACAAAAATCACAAGTCCAATTTATCACCTTCAAATGGTGTTGAACAGGCTACTGTAGCTACTTGGTTTTGAAGAACTCCCTCCCCTCTCCTGTCCCCCAGAAAAACAAACACTACTAAATGCCTCTCCACCTCTGCAGCTGGGTGATGGCATAGCCACTGCCAATTAAAGGGCTTCCTGCTGTGGGGGCTGTTCCAAGGTGGCCAGGAGAAGAGCAGAGAACTGAGTCATTAAAATGGGAGACCAAAGGAGACCAGACATGTTTAAAAGGGATTAAGGGCAAAAAGGGAAATCTGCCTTGGGACATTTGTGCCCAGGGTTGGACTGAGGCCTTAGGTAGAAATTATCTCTGGATCAGACACTCAGATGGTGTGTGTGTGTGTGTGTGTGTGTGTGTGTGTGTGTGTGTGTGTGTGTGAGAGAGAGAGAGAGAGAGAGAGAGAGAGAGAGAGAGAGAGAGATTGTTCTATTTACTCAGAAAGCTTTGAGAGGAAATCATATGTCTTCCTGTCACCCGTATGAGGGATTCCTGGGCAAAATAGTTGCCAAACTCATTGTGTCTGTTTAATTTTTATTTTCTTTCTTGTGGCCTTGGTAGTATGTGTGGACAAAACTTAAGAGAGAAAGGATTTGTTTGACTCACATCTCCAGGTTACAACTCCTCATGGCAGGAAAGTTAAGATGGTGGGAACTTGAAAGAACTGGTCACATTACATCCGTAGTCCAGAGCAGAGAACAATGAATTAATGCATCCAGCCTACTGGAGCTAAGCCAGCTGTCTCCTTTTTATTCATGCTAAGGGACAGCCCAAGAAATGGTGCTGCCCAAATTCAGAGTATGTCCTCCCATCTCAATGAACCCAATTAAGAAATTCCCTTACATATACAAGAAACACACCTCTACTTCAGAGACAGGTGTTGTACTGCTCAGAGTAAAGGGTTGGGAAAAGATTTTCCATTCAAATCGACCCAAGAAACAAGCAGGTGTAGCAAACCTAATATCTAAAAAATTAGACTTTAAACTAAAATTAATCAAAAGAGATGAAGAAGGGCATTTCATACTCATCACAGGAAAAGTCCATCAAGAAGAAATCTCAATCCTAAACATCTATGCCCCAAATACGAAGGCACCCACATTTGTAAAAGAAACATTATTAAGCTCAAATCACACATAAAACCACACACACTTATAGTAGGAGACTTCAATACCCCCTTTCACCACTAGACAGGACCACCAGACAGAAACTTAACAAAGAAATAAAGGATCTAACAGAAGTTATGACCCACCTGGGATTAAAAGACATCTATAGAACATTCCATCCAAACAAAAGAATATACCTTCTTCTCAGCGCCACATGAAACCTTCTCTAAAATTGACCACATACTTGGCAACATAGCAAACCTCCACAGATACAAAAAATAGAAATAACCCCCTGTATCTTATCAGACCACCATACTTTAAGATTAGAATTCAACAGCAATACAAATTGCAGAAAACCTACAAACTCATAGAAATCTAATAACACCAAATTGAACCATTTCTGGGTCAAGGAAGAAATAAAAAATAAATTAAAGACTTCCTAGAATTTAATGAGAATGTAGACATAACATACCCAAACTTATGGGACACTCTGAAAGCAGTGCTGAGTGGAAAGTCCATAGCACTAAGTGCCCACATAAAGAAATAGTCACACTAGAGAATTGACAGAACAACTGAAAGCTTTAGAACAGAAAGCAGCAAACTCACCATGGAGGAGTAGATGCCAGGAAATAATCAAATTGAGGGCTGGAATTAATAAAGTAGAAACTAGGAAACATTACAAAGAACCAATGAAACAAAGAGTTGGTTCTCTGAGAAGATCAATAAGATAGACACACCTCTATCCAAACTAACCAAAAGGCAGAGAGAGAGCAGGCTAATTAAGAAAATCAGAAATGAAAGGGGAGGATATAACAACAGACACTGACGAAATCCAGAGAATCATCAGGTCATACTTTGAAAACCTGTACTCCACAAAATTTGAAAATCTAAAGGAAATGGACAATTTTCTGGATTGATATTACTTACCAAAATTAAACCAAGAACAGATAAGCAGTTTAAATTGACCTATAACCCCTAAAGAAATAGAAGTAGTCATCAAAAGTCTTCCAACCAAAAAAAGCCCAGGGCCAGATGGCTACACTGCAGAATTCTGCCAGAAATTCAAACAAGAGCTAATACCAGTACTCCTCCAATTGTGCCATACAATAGAAGCAGGAAGGACATTGCCAAACTCTTTTTACAAGACTACAATGACTTTGATACCCAAGCCACACAAAAATACTCAACAAATATTGCAATGCAATAATGCAAAAATACTCAACAAAATATTGGAGAATCGAATCCAAGAACACAAAAGAAAAATCATCCAACATGATCAAGTAGGCTTCATCCAAGGGATGCAAGGATGGTTCAACATACAAAAATCCATCAATATAATCCACGATATAAACAAACTGAAAAAGAAAAACCACATAATCATCTCACTAGATGCTGAAAAAGCCTTTGACAAAATCCAGCATCCCTTCCGGAATAACAGGAACATATCTAAATATGATAAAAACAATATATAGCAAACCAACAGCCAATATCAAACAAAATGGAGAGAAACTCAAAGCATTTCCTCTAAAATCAGGAACAAGACAAGGCTGTCAACTCTTTCCATATCTCTTCAATATTGTACTTGAAGTCCCAGCTAGAGCAATAAGACAACAAAAGGAGACCAAGGGGAAAAGAATTGGAAAGGAAGAAGTCAAGATTTCACTGTTTGCAGATGATATGATAGTCTACATAAGTGACCCGAAAAACTACCAGGGAACTTCTACAGCCAATAAACACCTTCATCAAGGTAGCAGGATACAAAATTAACTCAGAAAATTCAGTAGCCCTATTATATACAGATTATAAACAGAATGAGAAAGAAATCAGAGACACATCACCCTTCACAATTTCCACAAACATCATAAAATATCTTGGGGTAATGCTAACCAAAAAAGTGAAAGACCTGTACAGCAAGAACTTTGAGTCTTTAAGGAAAGAAATTAAAGAAGATACCAGAAAATGGAAAGATCTCCCATGCTCTTGGATAGGTAGAATCAACATAGGAAAAATGGCAATCTTGTCAAAAGCAATCTATAGATTCAATGCAATCTCCATCCAAATCCCAACACAGTCCTTCACAGACCTTGAAAGAACAATACTCAACTTTATACGGAAAAACAAAAAAAACCATGATAGCCAAAACAACCTTGTACAATAAAGGAACCTCTGGAGGCATCACCATCCCTGACTTCAAGCTTTATTATAGAGCCATAGTCTTGAAAACAGCCTGGTATTGGCACAAAAATAGACAGATAGACCAATTGAATCTAATTGAAAATCCTGATATTAACCCACACACCTATGAACACCTGATTTTCGAGAAAGATGCTAAATCTATACAATGGAAAAAAGATAGCCTCTTCAACAAATGGTGTTGGCACAACTGGATTCGGATATGCAGAGGACTGAAGATAGATCCCTATCTGTCACCATGCACAAAACTTAAGTCCAGATGGACCAAAGATCTCAACATAAAGCCAGCCACACTAAATCTTCTAGAAGAGAAAGTGGGAGATACCTTTGAACGTATTGCTACAGGAGATCACTTCCTGAACATAACACCAGTAACACAGACATTAGATCTACAATTAATAAATGGGACCTCCTGAAACTGAGAAGCTTCTGTAAGGCAAAGGACAGTAAGACAAAAAGCAAGTAACACAATCAGTAAGACAAAAAGACAGCCCACAGAATGGGAAAAGATATTCAATCCCACATCTGACAGAGGGCTGATTTCCAAAATATACAATGAAATGAAGAAGCTAGCCACCAAAACACCAAAGAATGAAATTAAAAAGTGGGGCACAGAACTAAAAGAGAATTCTCAACAGAAGAATCTAAAGTGGCTTAAAGACATTTTAAAAAGTGCTCAAAATCCTTAGCCATCAGAGAAATGCTACTCAAAACAACTCTGAGATACCAAAACATCAATGACAATCTATGCTGGAGAGGATGTGGAGAAAAAGGAACACTCCTCCATTGCTGGTGGGAGTGCAAACTTGTAAGACCACCCTGGAAATCAGTATGGTGGTTGCTCAGAAAAGTGGGAATTAATCTACCTCAAGATCCAGCAATTCCTCTCTTGGGCATATACCCAAATAATGCACGCTCATACAACAAGGACATATGTTCAACCATGTCAATAGCAGTGTTGTTTGTAATAGCCAGAACCTGGAAGCAACCTAGATGCCCCTCAACTGAAGAATGGAGAGAGAAAATGTGGTACATTTACACAATGGATTACTACTCAGCAGAGAAAAAAGCAACGGAATCCTGAAATTCACAGGCAAATGGATGGAACTAGAAAAAAAAAAAAAAAACATCCTGAGTGAGGTAATCCAGTAACAAAAAGAGAAAGATGGTATGTACTCACTTATATATGGATTTTAGACATAGAACAATGGATTACCAGCCTACAATCCTCTTCACCAAAGGAACTAGGAAACAAGAAGGACTCTAAGAGAAAAATGCATGTTCCCAGGAGAATGGGAAAGCCAGGATCTCCTAAGCTAATTGGGAACATGAGGGTAGGGGAGAGGGAACTGGCTGAATGTGAGGAGGAGAAGAGGAAGAGAAAGGAGGAAATGGATGACCAGAAAGGTTGAGTTGGGGGAAGAATAGAGGACAGCAGGATGAGAGATATTATAACAGAGGGAGCCATTTTAGGTCCAAGGAGAGATCTGGCACTATGGAGATTTCCAGAGATCTACAAGGATGACACCAACTGACAATCTAGGCAATGGTGAAGAGCCTACCCTAAATGCCCTTCCCCTATAATGAGACTGATGACTACTTTATATGCCATCCTAGAGCCCTCATCTAGTGGCTGATGGAAGCAGAGGTAGACACCCACAGCTATACACTGAACTGAACTCTGGAACCCAGTTGCAGAGAGGAAGAAATGAAGATCAATGGGGTCGGAACCAGGCTGGTGAATCCCACAGAAACAGCTGACCTGAAAAAAGAGGGAGCACATGGATCCCAGACTGCTGTCTGGGAGGCCATCACAGGACTGATGCACACCCCTGAAAGTGGAAGTCAACGAGGAGGCCTCGGCACCCCATGGGGCCTCTGGTAGTGGATCAGTATTTTCCCTGGTGTAAGAAGGGACTTCTAGAGCTCATTCCATGTGAAGGGATGCTTTCTCGGCCTGGACACATGGGCCTAGGACATCCTAGGCCCGGCACAGGATGATTTTGTGGAATTTGAGGAAGCCCCTTGGAGGGCCCTACCTTCCATGGGGAGTGGAGGGGGGAGGGTGTTAATGGGGTCTCGGGGGAGAGGAGGGGAGGGAGAAGGTATTGGCATGTGAAATTATAATTTTGTAAAAAATTAAATAAAAAAACAGAAAAAAGAAAAAAAAGAAGTGCCCTTACACATGATAGCCTCTGATGACCCCCACCTATGGAAGGCCTCACCCTTCCTGGGGAGCAGAAAGGATATGTGATAGGTAGGGTTTTAGTTGATGGGGTGGTAGAGAGGAGGGGAGGGAGTGGGAACTGTGATTGACATGTAAAACAATCTTGTTTCTAAATCAAATAAAAAATAAAGTAGATGTAGGATCAGTTGGGTCACTGCTTCAGGAGGTCTTGCTTGATCAAACCATATTAGTCTAGAAGGAAACCACAACTTTCCATTTTCTGTGGAAACACAAGCAGAAATTCTTTTTCCAAGTAGGCTGTCCTTAGACTTAAATTTTGATCCATATGGCATGAACTTCGCCCCCAATCAGCAGGAAGCAGTTTAGAAAGAACAACGCCAAAATCCCAAAATATTGTTTATAAATGTTTGTTTTCATTTAAATGGGGTTAGTTATAAATGATAATGAGTATAGTCAATCTCTTTTTAAAGAAAAAAAGGGGAATAGGATATAGGAATGAATACTTTGCATTGGTATGGATTTTCACTTATTGATACAATTTTAAAGTCAATTTTGTGATATGTAGATGTCTCCTCTCATTTAGGTATTGTGTTTATACAGATCTTTTAAAATGATATGCATAATTAAATATATAGTCACCTATGATAGTCAGAACTTATAATTAGTTTAGTTAGGTCTTCTAGATATACAGAGATGTATTTGAGATAGGTATTCTTCAAACCTTTCAAAGACCTACAGAAATATAGCATTTAAATGGTTTAGGTTTTTCTTGGCAGTGAGACACAACTGCTCCTGGCACACCAATTATGTCAGAAAGGAGGATGGGCATTGACGAAACTCATTATGGAGTTTGCTTGCAACATGGCAAGATTAGCCATTTGGGGAAGAAACTGCTCTTGTCTGGACTGTTTGTTGCTGTATAAACTGGACATGCAGGACAAGAAAGTGAATGCTGAACTGACAAAACCTGACAGTACTGAAGGGTTCCTGTTGAAATGGAGAAGTGTGCCAGACACACTGTGGCCTATAGGTTGAAGATTGATGCCCCAACGTTACAGAGGAATTTGGGTGACTGTCCAGATAGCGAGATGTCTCTGTCAATTCTAGAGTTTATATATTTTCCTTCTGTGGTCTTTGATAGAGTTGAAGACTGATAGTTATGGTTATAGATTTCTTCAGTTATTATGAAAAATAAGTTATCCTTTTTATTTAGACAGAAAAGAGGAGATGATGGGTGAAGTGCTTCTGTGTAGGTGTTTATCTTACTGGATGATAAATAAAATACTGTTTGGCCAATGAAGCAGCATGTTCGGAAGGACTAGGAGTCAAGGAGGATTCTGGAAAATGTAGTAGATAAGTGGTGATCCAGGCAGGAAGTGACATAGCAAGGAGACTCATATTTAAGCAAGGACAAACAGGAAGTGTTCCATTTCCCCTTGGGATCCTCCAATGGCGCCATGTGATCCACCAGCAGGAGAGGGTGCCAGCAGAAGGCATCCTCTATAAGATAAGACTTATAATATATATAGATTTATGATAATTAAGACTGAGCTAGCAGATGAGAAATCCTAGTCATTGGCCAAGCATCATTTGTACCTAATACAAGTTTCTATGTATTAATTTGGGCTGTAATTTGGGCAGGCGGCTGGTGTAAAGCACACACATGGTGGTGGGGCTCGGCGGCTTTTGGCAGAAAGATTTATTATAACAGAGTGATAGTCTCTCAGCCTAGACACAGGGAGGAGGGCCTAGGCCCTGCTCCAAAGGATATGATAGACTGTGAATATCTCCCTTGGAAGGCCTCATCTTCCCTGGTGAGCAGTAATGGGATGGGATAGAGGCTTGGTGAGGAACAGGGGAGGGGGGTGGGAGAGGGAACTGGGATTGATATGTAGATCAATCTTGTTTCTAATTTAAATAAAAATAGGAAAAATGAAAAGTAAAAGAGAAATTCCCTTACAAGCAGGCCCACAAGACAACTCACTAAGCCTCCCTTTCCCGGGCAGTCTATGTTGTGTCAAGTAACAATTATAACTAACCATCACAAAGTCCAAGACCTTGCACCAGTCCAGTGCCACAGTCTATTCCTGTGCAGCTTCTGTGAAGGTCCTGACTCCCAGGTCAGCAAGCACTTTCTCCCCTGGGGCAGCATATCTTCTATCTCTTACAGAGTCCTTTCTTATGATAATGGTGATGGATAATTGGAGTTTACTGAGAACTTATTACCTGCTGGGCAGTCTTGCTTGAAGCTCTGATCTTAGCTCCCTTTCCTTTCTCCTCTCCCCTGTATAGATGTCTTAATGTCTTCCTTATGTGTTCTTTGCTCAGTGGTTTCCTCTGTCTGGAGCGAGCACTGTCTCTCACAAAATGTTATAGATGATGAACATGAAAGCATCTTGCTGTCCCTGATGAAAGCCCTGCAAATGATAGCTGTTTTTTATTGCCTATCCTTGGCTGACTGTCAAATAAACTATTTCTTTTTTCCTGAAGACTACTATTACAAAATTTCTTTTATCATCTACCTGAACACTTAGCCCAATCTCAAGGGTTTAAGAGTCACTAAGATCTAGTGATCTCTGGTGAGAAAATGTCATCATAGCTTGGTTTAGTAAAAGGAAAATGTTATCATTTTGTTTTCCATCATCATCAACACATCATATCACTGTCTCCACCACTATCATCATTTGTCACTGTTGTTGTGGTCATCAGCATCACCATTTCCATCACCACCACAATCAATGATCTCTGTCATCATTAGTACCTTCATTATCGTCACTATCAGGTAACCATGACCACCATCCTGCTTTACCACCTTCAATACCATCATTATCACCTCACCATCGTCATTATCATCGGCATCACCAACACATCACTTAACCATCACTAATACTTCCACCACCATCATCACTACCAACACACCACATAACCATATTGTTATCATCATTACCATCATCACCACCATCATTACTACCTCCTCATCATTAACATAATAATGATCATCATCTTCTTCTTCCATCTTAAAAATCTATTGTATTTAAGCATCTATTTTGTGCCGCGTATTCTAAATTGCTTTTTTTCTCTGTTTTCTCTTATCTCTCATATATCCTTCTCAGTTGAGGATACCAAACAAAATAACTTCCCAAGCTTGTCTAAGCAATAAATATCTCTGTCACTATTGGAGCTTGTATTTTTCTGACTTCCCAGCCTCAGTGCTTTTGATAAACTCTCAAGTCCAGCATGCTTAGTGTTCTACTTCTTCTATAAGCTGAAGGAGATGCCTTAGCTATAGTCCTTATTGTGTGGACACCTGTAACAAAGCTAGCTTTAATTTGGGGCTGGTGTCTATAGCACTTACCCTCATCTCTTTTAAATCTTTCTCATACAGACCTCTATATTTCTTACATCTTGAACATTGTTAGTTGACTTTGGGATCAAAATACAATCATTTTATAGCCATCTCTATGTGTCAAGTTTCCAAACCCTACCTTGCTTAATATACTGCCCTGTCTTTCAAGTTGGGGCCTCTGAATTTACCTCTGTGACTTCATCCTTTCACAAAGGCTAAGATTGTCCTTGATTTGGGACAAGAGAGAACTTAACTACATGTTCTGAGATTGCGGTGAGGTACTGGCTGGCTTCAGGACCACTTCCTTTACTATAAATAACACATTAAGGTCAGGACTTCATTTGAAGGTTGCCTATCTATAGATTTCCTGATTTCCTCTTGTCTGTATTGGTAGAAATGACCAAACTTTTCTTTGTAACCTGAGATCCTACACAAGTTTTTTTTTTCAGCACTAACATCTCTAAAACATTATCTTTAACATCCTCCCCAGAAGCAATTTTCTGCTGGTTCCTAGTACTCTCTTGGTCAGGGTTGAGGCTTTTCCTTCAGGCCATGATCATCCCTGTCTCTTCTTCTCTGGGTTTAGGAATGCATCCAGATACTGAGGTTATAGATGATTTTCATGGGATAGAACAATCAGAAGCAGTCTTTGGGCACAGTCACTTACCTCAGCAACCTATATACCTCATGGATAACAAGACTGACTTCTGGACAATAGGACTCCTCATATACTTTTAAGTCCATTTGTACTATTTAAATGCTGATACTTCAGCTACAATGCAGCCATTTGGTCACTCAGTCTTCTAAGCAAAGCTCCAATTCCCTCTCTTGGGTCAATGAATATCCCTTTGCAGCTTTATCTTTCTCTATTCTTCTGTCCTCCACTGTTTGCAGCTCTGCTGGGTACTTCTGACTCTTCTTTCATTTGTCAGTATTCATAGTAATCTTTGTTTTATTCTCTACAATGGATAACTTTTCTATTTATCCTGGCATTCAGGGGAGAGCTACCACAAAAAGAATTCAGTAATCTCAGTGTCTAACCGCCAGCATGGAAATTGATACTCACAAACCTGTCCTACCATGTTGCATTTCCCATAACAGTGAAGATTTGGTTTTATTTCTCTTTCTCCTCACAATGCTTTACCTGGTACAGAGCCCCACAGCAGGTACTCAGCAAATTCTGCTAAAGATGGAATGAAGACTCATCTGGTTTCCTGATATTGGCTTCTATCTGCCATGATTTCACAGTGTTCCTCCCAGACATCTGCTACCATAGTATTTTCTCTGAGAATGACAAAGCTCAGAAAGTCCAAGTGACTCCCGTAAGTCACTGGATAGTAAATGATAGAAACTTAACTGAACTCTAGTCTTCTTGACTGATGTACCTTCTGTTTACATCACTAAAGCTGTTGGAGTGAGAATCTGGTCCCTGTAAAGCTAGGCTCATCACCAGTCCTTAGTTCTCCAATTAAACTGTCAGGTAATAATGAAAATCAGAGAGAGAGAGAGAGAGAGAGAGAGAGAGAGAGAGAGAGAGAGAGATGTATTCGATGTGAATACACAAAAAGGAGCATAAAAAATGCCCAGTCATATCCCCCAAACCCAGGTCAATCTTTAGGGTCCTGACATGGTTTAAATAGAAACAGATTTAGGTTTAAATAGAAAGCACAAGGTATGTTTAACGAAGAAGTCTTTGCCAAGCTCTGTTTCTACCCATCTTTGAGAAATATTTTTCTTGGCTCCAGCCTATCCTGCAAGGTGATCATAAAGTCAGACCTGTGTGAAACCTCTCTCTGAAAGACAAGTACCTCCACTGGTACTAGAAATTTTGCTGGGTTCCAACATTTTCTTTTCTCAGCATGGGATTCTTGGAGAAATTATAATTCCTTAGGTGCCATGGTTTTAATAGTCAATCACTTGGAGAGGCAGGAGTCTCTTTGAAGAGCCTTCAGTGCTGCCATGACTATTACATTTATCACCTCTCCCTTGCTCTAAAAAGGTTTAGAACTTTTTGCATGACTCATTTATACACTTAATGCATCCATCCTTGGACACCTGTTGGCTGTAATTTTAATTCATTTATTGAATTCTCAGCACTTCAGTTTCCTCATCTATAATATTCAGCTAAAGTTCAAAGTATATTACATATAATTTTCTTTATATGCAAATTACTTATTTACACAAATTGAACACAGTAGCATTGTATTGTGGTTTAGATATAAAATGGCCTTCTTAGGAAATAAGGAGGAACCTAAAAGAGACATACATACATGGTCCCCTGGAGAAGGGGAAATGGACAAGATCTCCTAAGCTAATGGGGAGCATGGGGGAGGGGGAAGGGAGTTAGAAGAAAGAGAAGGGGAGAAGAGGAGGGGAGAGGAGAACATGAGGGAGCAGGAAGGTTGAGTCAGGGGAAGAATAGAGGAGAGCAAGATAAAAAAAATCATAATAGAGGGAGCCATTATAGGTTTAAAGAGAATTCTGGCACTAGGGAAATGTCCAGAGATCTACAAGGATGACATTAACAATCTAAGCAACAGTGGAGAGTCTACCTTAAATGCCCTTCCCTGATAATGAGATTGATGACTACCTTCTATGCTATCCTAGAGCCTTCATCCAGCAGCTGATGGAGTAGAAACAGACACCCACAACCAAACACTGAACTGAACTCCTGGAATCCAGTTGCACAGAGGGAAGAGTGACGAGCAAAGGGGTCAAGACCAGGCTGGTGAAACAGAAACAGCTGACCTGAACAAGGGGGAGCTTATGGACACTAGACTGATAGCTGGGAAACCAGCATAGAACTGATCCAGACGCCCTGAACGTGGGTGTCAGTGAGGAGGCCTTGGCAATCTATGGGGCCTCTCTTAGTAGATCAGTGTTTATCCGTAGCATAAGCATATGAATGGACTTTTGGAGCCCATTCCACATAGAGGGATACTCTCTCAGCCTAGACACATGGTGGGTGGGGGAGGGGCTAGGTCCTGCTCCAAAGGATATGACAAACTAGGAAGATCCCCCATGGAAGGCCTCACCCTCTCTAGGGAGCAGAAAGGAGATGGGATAGGGAATTAGTGGGGGGCAGGGGAGGAGGGGAGGGAGTGGGGACTGGGGTTGACCTGTAAAACAATCTTGTTTCTAATTTAAATTAAAAAATAGAGTGAAAAAAGGCCTTCACAGACATATGTGATGAAGACTCAACTTCCCAATGTAAAGTTCTTAGGTAAGTCTTTAGGAAAGTGATAAGATCACAAAGACTCACTATGATTTCTTCAGAGACCCATTGATGGATTTATAACCTGAGGGCATTATTGGTTGTGGTAAAAAGGGTAAGGAGGCATTGGTTTGGAGGAAGCAGGGTAGCTGAGGTGTGCGTGTGAAGGACAATATATGCTCTGTCGTCACCCCTCCTGGCTCTCTGCTTCCTGGTTGCTATGAGATGAGAATCATGCCCTTCTGCCATGGTGTTCCACTGCTGCACAGGCTCAGAAAGAATAGATCCTCCCAATCACAAACTATGAATATTAATATGAGACAAAATAAATTCTTCCTTCATGTGTGGTATATGACCACTCACATGCATGCAGTATATGTATGTGCACATAGGCATAGAAGTAAAAGTTGGTATAATGTATTTCCCACCATTACTCTCCATCTTACCTTTTTGACACAGGGTCTCTCACTGAACCTGGAGATCACCAACTGGCCCCCAGCTCTAGGGTAACAGATGAGTATGAGTATGCCTAGCATTTATGTGTGTGCTGAAGATCCAAATGCAGGTTCTCATTCTTGGGCTGAAGGCACGTTACCTTTCAAGCTATCCTCTCCTCTCCTCCTCCTCCTCCTTCTCTGTCATAGTGATGGGAAAGTAGTATACATCTTCTACAAGAGCAGCACTCATTCTTGACCACTGAGGTATCACTATAGGCTCAGCATTATCTCTCATCTTTTCTTGTGCTGCCTATAATAATTGAACATTCGCCTTGCTCATCTCTCAGACCCACAATAGACAGTAGGTGCTACGTAAATGTACAGTAACTTGCTCCATTCACCAAACCCTGGGAATTCCTTGGGCTTTCTCTTGAAGAATGAGGGTTAAGTGAACCACGCCTGGAACATAGTAAAAGGTAGGTTTTTGGCTTCCAGAAATCCTGCTTCTGCCTCTGCTTCCAGGCATTCATCATCACTCCTGCCTCCTGCTTAATGAGCACCCAAAGTGATTTTCTATTGCTTGTAATTCACCGAAATTGTTCTAACATTTGGAAAGGCCTGGAAATTGACAGCCTAATACTCCGCTTGCCTGTCTGTCTCGATGGCTTGTTGAAGGATGAGCTGATTGCTTCTCCTGCAACAATTATTCTGGAGCTTCAGACAACATCAGAGGAAATAAACAATTTGAAAGGTTAGAGACAAGACAGGAGGGGAGAAGACAGAGAAGAGATTTGGAAAATTTTGGATAATAAGCCACATCTGAGATGAGCAAGAAGCTGGCTTGAGCACTTGACTCACAATTTTGACTCTCCTCAATTGCTAGAATCCTAAACGGCATAGGAGATATCAAGTTTGTTCCTAATTGGGGTTGTTGGCATCTTCTGGGACTTTCTGAACCTATCATTTTCTCATTTTATAAAGGAAAATACTAAGGTCTACTAAGGGGAAGGAGTTGGCTTTTCAGGGTGTATGGCAAAGCCAGGATTAAATTCAGACCTCTGTATCTTTAAAATAGACTGAAGAGCATGGGCTTGGGGAAGGTAACTTTGCCTTCTCCTTTTCGGTTACTGTGGCTGTAGACCCAGAAGTGGGATTGCTGGATCATATGATCATTCTGTATATGTTTTTATGAGGTACATTCATGCTGTTTTCCATAGATGAAGATAACAGCAGTATATGGGTCCCCCTTTCCATGTCTTCATTAATGTGTTTTACTACTTGTTATTTGGGATAATTAGCATCTACACAGGACATGATTTCCCATAATATTTTTGATTTGCATTTTTGTAAAGGTAGGTGATATTGACAATATTGATGGGTGATGTTTTTCATATATTGTTTGGCCATTTATCTATCTTCTTTGAAGAAGTGGCTTTTCAAATAATTTTTCTTTTGTGTGTATGTGTGAATGCATAAGCTTCTGTGGGTGTGTATGCATGTATGCACACATAAATGTGGATGCAAAAGGTCACCTTTAGGGATTCTTCCTCAGGTGAAGGAACTATTTACCTTCCTGGTTTTGAGTTAGTCATTTCCCTGAAGTTTGGCAAGTAGGCTAAGATGGCTGGTTAGTGAGACCTCAGAACCTCAGTGATGATGTCATATTCCCCATCCAGTGCTGGGATTGCAGGTGCAAACTTCTGTGTCTCAATTTTGTTTTTAACATGTGTTCTGGAGATGGAAATAGGATCCCCATGCTTTCGTGACAAACACTTTACTGACTAACTTATTTTCCCATCCCCATCTTGTCCATTTTAAAATGTAGCCATTAATAATTTTCTTTTGTTCTGGAGTTATAGGAGTGTCTCATAAGTTTTGGAAATCAACCCCGATCAGATTTATGCATGAGATAATTTTTTTCTTTTACTTAGTTGATCACTTTCTTAGGGTGCACATCTTTCTGGCTTGTTATAATATTTTGCTATTGTCTTTTATTGCCTGTGTTTTTGGTGTCCAATCCAAGAAATTATTACCAAAACCTATAGTCATGAAGTTTATCTCCTATGTTTTCTTCCAGGAGTTTTAGTTCTCAGGTTTCAAACTTAAATCTTTAATTCATTTTTGTTTGATTTGTGTGTGGGTGTGTATGGTGTAACATAAGTGTCTAATTCCATTATTTTGGCTGTGGACATCCAATTTTGATGTCACCATTTGTTGAACAGACTATCATCTCCCCAATGTATCTTTTTGGAAACTATACTTAACACATTGGCCAAGGTTTGGAAACAAACTAAATGTTTATTGATAGAAGAGTAAAGAACATGAAGTATATAGAAACACACATCAGTTGGTCATGGGTATATTTTTAAAAATTTATTTAGATCATTTTTTGTTAAAACTTTTATGTGTATTGGTAATTTACACACACACACACACACACACACACACACACAGACACACACGCATACACATGCCCATATATATTGTACCACATGAGTATAGTGCCTGTGGAGGCCAGAAGATGGTATTGGGTATCGTGGGACTGGAATCAAAGATGGTTACCGGCCACGATTGGGTGCTATGAATTGAACCATGGTCCTCTAGAAGAGAAGCCAGTGCTCTTAACCATGGAGTCATCTTTAGCTCCAGCGATACTTTTTTGAGATACTCATCATTAGGAAATTCTGTCACTGTGTGAACATCATTGAATGGGTACACAATAGAGGGTATAGCCATTACATACCAAGTGTGTGTGTGTGTGTGTGTGTGTGTGTGAGATATAACTGATTGGATCTAGGGCTGTGATGAATGAAACACCATGTGATTGGATCAGGTTCAAGAGAGAAAACTAGACATGGTGGTAACTCCTTTATAAGGCCAGGAATTGGGAGGTGAAGGAAGGAGGATCAGAATATCAAAGTCATTCTCAGTTTCATAGTGAGTCTGAAGCCAGTCTTGGTCATAGGAGAGCTTGTATTCAAACAAAGCAAAATACTGTCATGAAAAAATGACTCATTAAAAAGACTAAGAAAAGCTGGGGATGTTACTCAGTGGTAGAGCAACTGCCTTGAATGTATGAAGCCCTGAGTTTGCCCTTGGTTGGAGCCCTAGCACTTAAAAAAAGGAAAACACAAAGTAAGAACAAGAACTACAGTGAACATGAGCCACAACAAGGTTACCACTGGTATACCATGTCAGAATGTTTTATAATGAACATTTTTTTTTGTATTTCTAAGGATCGAACTCAGTGCCTTTTGAATGTTAGGTAGCTGCTCTGCTGCTGGCCTAAAAACTCAATGAGCTTACAAAAACGTAGGCATATACTCCAAAATGACAAAAGTATAGAATTGTAAATACATAAAACAGTGATGTAGTTATTTATTCATTTTGAAATATTATACATATATCCATGTGTGATATACTTTTATAGGAGGCATTTTTACACAGGCATCCTCCATGAAGAATGAATGGTGCTATAAATTATGATGGTTGTGACATCACTAGGTGATAAGATATTTCAATTTCACTCTTATCTTATAGGACAATAGGTATATATACAGCCCAAATTCATTACAAGGCACATGATCACAATTAAATATTGCTCACTAAAACAAAGAAGGAACTTATTCCATATGTGCCACTGCAGGTGAACCTTATAGATATTATTTTTAATGAAGTGATACAGCCCTAGAAGAACAAATACTGCTTTATATCACTTATGAGAGGTATCTAAAATGGCCATGAGGTATCTAAAATGATTCTGTCACAGTAGAATGATGTTTTCCAAAAGGAACAGTAAGTTGTTAATGAAACAGTGTGGTAGTAAGTTTCCTGTTACTGTAACAAATGCCTTGGATTGTCAACTTATACAGAGATGAGTTTATTTAAGCTTATGGTTTTAGACATTTTAAACTATGCTTGACTCAATTGCTTTGGGGCCTGTAATGAGGCAGTACATCATTGCTTCCAGGCTAGGTAAACTGTTCATTTTATGCCAGTACTCAAATTTTCAGAAGCTGAGGCCCCAATAACCCCTCTACATATACACTCCCAGATATGAAAGACTTTTCCACCAGGCTCTATCTCTTGACATTTCCTCTACCTACAGTGGTGCTTCATGTCTTCATAGAACATTCATCTAAACCACAGAAGCAGCCAAACAAATTTAGCTATGTAAGAGGAAGAAGTTTTGAGTACTCATTCTGGGGAACAGGAGTCTACAAAGGGTGCCTGTTAGCAACAGTATTGTATCTTGTACTTGGAAATCTTTAAGGGGGTTGATCTGATGTTAAGTGTTCTTACCAACAAAACACTGAAGTAGAAAAGGGCTCTACAACTAAATGCAGGATTACCTGAAAGGCACCATCTAACTGACACCATGCTGATACATTCATTTTCTTATATAATCATGTCAACTTCACTGAGATGTCAGCATCATCTTCCTCATTATAAGGATAGAAACATTGAAGCTTAGAGGGATTGAGCATCTCTTCCTAACCAAGTGGCAGAAATTGGATTTGTGTTTGACTTCAGAGGCTACATCCTTCCCCCATGCCATAACCCCCTCATTGTTAGTCCACCCACCACCAGATGCCTAGGTACACATAGATTATGATTAATTTATTTTGCCTCTTTAAAATTTTTAATTATGTATCTGTCAATCACAGTGACCAAACAGTGTGGAAGTCCAGTGTTTCTGAATTAAATGATTATTATTATGGATCTAGGACAGTGACTCATGCTAGATTCTCAGTTGTCATGGAAGATGTGGCTCCTGAACCTATTTACTTCAGCACCCCACTATCTAAAGAGCTGGACTGTAGTAGGAATGCTGATTAGCCACTGCTACAATAATGCACAGTAAAAAGTATCCCTAATTTTAGTGGCTTATGAGTGAAACATTTGATCTTAGGCTTAGAGGCCTGCTCTAAGCTGGCTTTCACTGGTGAACTCTCTTTTAGACTGCAGCCAGTTGGATATGACTCTACATTGTGGGTTTATTTAGAGGACCAGGCAGAGGGACAAAGGATACCTAGGAAGCTGTTATGATATTGTGCTAGTTTGAAGATAATTGGCTCCCATCATCTCATAGGAAGTGATACTATTAGGAGGTGAGTCTTGGTTGGATTGGATTGAGTATGGCCTTGTTGGAGGAAGTGTATCATTGTAGGGGCTGGCTTTGAGGTTTTCTATGCTCAGGATACCTCCCAGTTGCTCACTTGACATCTTGTTGCTTTCAAGATATAGTACTCTCAGCTATTCCTCCAGCACCATGTCAGCCTGCATGCTGTCATGCTCCCAGCCATGATAAAGGACTGAACTTCTGAAATTGTAAGTGGGCCACCCCAATTAAATCTTTTCCTTATAAGAGTTGCCATAGTCTGTTCATAGCAATAAAAATCCTACTGGAGACAGATATGTTATTAAAACACCGGGCTAGTGAACTCTATACAAGATGTACAAGGCCACTACTTGAATCCCAGTTGCAGGCTTTCACTGTGAAAGCAAGTCACATGATCCAATCTATATCAGCCATACAGAGTATACCTTGTACACCATGGGAATGAGAACAGAATGAACATATATTGAACATTAATCTACACTGTAGTCTAGGCCTTCAAGAAAATTTGACCTGAGCTTGGGAATCTGACCTTGGATGAATGGCATCCCATTCTGCAGCCAGGCCATCTCAAGATTGATTTCTTTGACTAATGGAAATCTATAAACTGCAGGCCAGAGCCACCCAGAAATTTACTTCCAAGGACCACCTTGGGACAGAGCTTGGGGGAGTACCCTGCTTGTGTCCACTGGGCTGGTCAGTAACTGGGGGAAGCAAAGGATTGTGAGAGCAACTGAACTCTAAAGTCAGGTGGACTGAAGTCTTCATACAGATGAGAGTCCAACCCAACCATGACATCCATGATATCCACAGCTGGGTTCCTTGCCTCTGTGTGATCTCTGCTTTCCTGTCTTCTTCCTGTGGCTCTCACTGACACTTGAACAGAAAGCCTGCCTCAGCTTTCTGCTTGCCGTTCTCTTTGTCTAGAAGATTCTTGAGATATTGCCATGCCTGGTTCTTTCTTATCCAGCGTCTAGCTCAGACATCATCTGCTTCCAGAAATCTCTCCCACCCAATTGACCAAAAATAGGTCTTGAATCACATTTTTTCTATCTCTTTCACCAACTGGACATGTTTCTCTTGTCCTTGTTATTATCTAAATTGACCTTTTATTTATTTATTTTTTGCCCACTTTTCTCTCTCCCTTCTGGAAAATAGGTTTCACAAGGAGAAAAAATAGATTTTGGCTCAGATATTTCCAGAAGTTATAACAGTGCTGGGAATATTGTGGCTATTTAGTAAATATTTGTGGAACAGTGAGTGAATGAATGAATGAAATGAATAAAACATAGACACTGATAACTTGGTTTTTTTTTTTCTGCAAAGGAAAATTACAGATAAGGGCAATGAATCTTGCACAGTTGGGATAAGGTATGACCTCATTATCTCTCATATGAACTACATACTAGACCTTAAAAGTGGTAGCATTTGAAATTGTTATTATCTTATAGTATGTTAGCCTAGGACTTTTCTGATTACTCTCTCCAGAGTTGGTTTTCTTTGTCTTCCTTCCTTCCTTCCTTCCTTCCTTCCTTCCTTCCTTCCTTCTTTCCTCCCTCCCTCCCTCCTTCCCCCTCCCTCCCTCCCTCCCTTTCTCTCTCTCTCTCTCTCTCTTTCTTTCTTTCTTTCTTTCTTTCTTTCTTTCTTTCTTTCTTTCTTTCTTTCTTTCCTCTCTTGATGATATTAGTCTTTCTAGCACTTTCCTGGATGCCCTGCACTGTCCTTATCTCTCTACCCTTAAGGATATAAGGAGGACAAGAACATGTCTGCAGCAATGAAGAGAATCGGATTGGAAATGATACTTAATTCTAAAGGATTGTCCCTAAACCCAGCAAAGACATGTTAAATCTGAGTCCTTCCCATAACTCATAGTCTATCTCCATGGAAATGGGCACCATATGGAGTTAATTAGTAGAACAACAAAACAATCAATTAGTTCCTTAATTAGTTTTACTAAGAAATGATAACAAACAAATACAAACACTTTATTCCAACTAATGCCTGCACCACAGTGATAGTTTAATGGCCTTGGAAAGGCAGCCCAGGCACTGCGCTGCTGTGAACAGAGATTTATTCCCATGATATTGACAGGTTCCCTGGTCTCCGTCCAGGCTGTGTGTTTCATCTTTATGATCAATTATTTACAATATCTGAACACAGCCCAGGGGTCGTCTGGAGCTTTTCTGTCTAGATAGGGAAAAAATGCAATAACTCAAATCTTATGAAGCCACCAGGCTCTGAGATGATCATTCTCTGAATCATTTATTTGACAAACATTTACTGAGCATTTTCTATGTGCCAAGCATGGCATTGGGCATGGGGTAGAGAGGGGAATACGAAGTAACTGACAATGGGGCTTGGATTTGGAGTGGGGAAGCATATCTTAGAAGCCAGTAGACACAGACTCAGCTATTATGTATGGTATATGTGCTAGGTAAAGGGAGCATAATGTGTAGAGGTAGTAGGACTGAGATGTAAGGGAGGGACCTCAGAAGGCTTTTGGGGAGTCATTGTGGGCAAGTCTCCAGGGGTGAATAAGAAGCAGGTCCTACTTCATAGATAGCCAGATGGAGTGAAGCAAAGACAAGAATAAGACAAAGAAGCCAAAGACTCTGAAATCCTGTGGGTGTATACAAAGCCATTGTTTTCATTTCATTTAAAAGTGGAGGATGGTACAAAACTTCTGCTTTCAAAGTGTCATTAGGAGACCAAATAAAAATACAAGCCCCTTGTAAGCCCACAGAAGGTTTCACACAACAAGGAATAAGATCAGAGCAGAGGCCAGAACTGAGTGACAGGTCCCAGGCATGCCTTAACTTTCTAAAGGGTCTGCAAAGAAAAGGATATTTCATGAACATGTGAGGAATATCTATATATGTATTTCCTCCTGTAGTATATCCTTTTATAGAATTTACTTCTGTATATGCATATATTCACATATACAGATAGGGAAACACAGCTGAGTACACATGGCTCCCTATCTGCCTATCTATCTATCTATCTATCTATCTATCTATCTATCTATCTATCTGTCTGTCTGTCTTCCACCCATTTATCATCTGCCATCTATCTGTATCTATCCACCCATCCATCAGTCTCTATATAATCTGTCTATAATCTATGTATCCTCTGTCTTCACAGAACATCCATTTATTATTTGTGCATAGGAGGGTATAGGTATGGGTGTGGGTGTGTATATGTACCTACTAGAAGTCAGTCCAAGGTGTCTTTCCATAGGAGCCTTCCACATTGATTCCTGAGACATGGTCTCTCCCTAGGCCTGGAGCTCACCAAGTAGGCCTGACTGACTGGTCAGTGAGCCTCAAGGATCTGCCTTTCTCAACTCCCCAAATTCTGGAATTACAGGCATATGCCAGCATTTCTATCTTTTTACATGTATGATGAGGATTTACCTAAGGTCTTTATCCTTTTATATCAAGCACTTTACAAGCTGAGTCATCTCCTTGTCCGACTATGCTAGTTTGAATGAAAACGGCCCTTATAGACTCTTATATTTGAATGTTTGGTCATCCTGGAGTGGTACTACTTGGGAAGGATTGGGAGGTGTGGCCTTGTTAGAGTAGGTATGTCCTGGTTGGAGTAAATATTTCACTGAGGGTGGGCTTTCAGGTTTCAAGGGCTCAAGCCAGACCCAGGGGCACTTTCTCTCTTTGCTGTGTGAGGATCCAGATGTAGAACTCTCAACTACATCTCCAGCACCTGTGTCTGCCTATGTGCCACCATGCTCACAACATGATGACAATGGGCTAAACCTCTGAAACTGTAAGCAAAGCCCAAAATAAATGTCTTCCTTTATAGGAGTTGACATGGTCCTGGTGTCTTTTCATGGCTATAGAACACGGACTAAGACATTCTCCAAACTTATTTTTAAAAATAGTATCTGTTAATGATAAAACAAAATTGAAGCTGTGAAGAGTGAATTTCTCACCTTTGTAGCCAGACCCTTGTTTGAAAAATCTTCAAAAATAACCATTGCTACTTTCTGTACCCTTCTAAGTCACTCTGTTCAAACAGTGTGTTTTAATAATCTCTTTTCTTTAAAATGTACTATTATATACTTTTACATTTTCATAAGTTACACCTATGCCATGGACTCATGCCTGTACCTTTGGATCTACTGCAAACTTTTTAATGGTTTAATGCTATTTTTTTAAATCTACCTATCATCTAGCCTACTTGACAAGTTCCAGGTTTCAGTGAAAGCCCCTGTCTCAGCACATAGGGTGGGTCCAGTTAGATAGCTCAGTACCTTTTCTCTATGCCTGTTGACATGGGTTTGATCCCTGGATTCCACATGGTGGAATCAAGTAGTCATCTGATCACATGGGCAATGGTGCATGTATATGTACTCACACACAAATGAGTGTGGGAACACAAACAGTAGATTAATTAAAAATATTTACAAAAGAAAAAGAGCTTTAATGTGGATGATCTCTATTTAATGATGCTTGAGGTTGACTTATGGCCTCCACATACATGTATATGTATACGTGTCTGTAACACATATACAAAAACATGCACACACAACTTCCATATGGAAAAATGAATGTCTGGTGAGGATAAATGCTACATTCATGACAGTTAGATGGCAGATAACATAAGAAACAAAGGATAGATTTTATTTATTTAACCAATCCTCATTCAACAAACTAAGTTGTTTCTCACACCTTCTAACATAAGCAATAAGTTGGGTTGGTATCTAAGGAACTTCCCATGATACATTGAATTCTCTGTTCTCTGTTTTGACCACATTTTTAAAAATTAACGTCTTCAAGAGGAATTAGTACTCTATTTTATTGTTTGATAATTTTCTTTATTGCTAGTAAGAGCTGAAATTGATTTGAGAAAGGTGTTTAAAAACATGCATTAAATTTAGGGTCAGGATTACAAGCATCCAGATTCATGCAGAGAAGCAGCTATTAACATAACTATACTGAAGGAATGACTAACATCCCAGGACTGGTGAATATAAGGATTTCCTTTTCTGTCCTTCAGTCCTGGTTGTGACCCAACATGTATTAAAATTGTAATTATGGTGTTCTCTTCCACCAACTAGTCAACCTATGACAAATGCTTCATGGGATGATTCAAACTAAGAACTGTGATGGACATTGACAGATGAGTCTACCATCACCCAGAGTAGATATGTTATCACATTCAGCTTGGAGAACAGAGGAAGCTAACTGAGAGGTGCAGGGAAAGGCCAGAAGCATGTGGCATGTAGCATCCAGTAGCCTTCGATTCTTGCCCTGTCAGGTCCTAGAATCCCTGTGGTCTCTTGAATACTGTTCATTTGTGACTACTTAAGGAGGGAATCTGCCCCGTTACTCCAAAGAAGAACAGTAGAGACCCATAACAGGAAGAGACTGGATTTACATCTGGTTGAAATGTGATTCTTTTTTTTTTTTTTCAGCAGTCCTTAGATACATCAGTTATATCTTAATCAAATCCTGGTTATTATCCTCACACTTGGATAATGCATATCTTTCTATCTTTCCAACAATAGGAGTGCCTCAGAGTCTCTATGAGTACATTTGTACTTAATTCTGTTGGAAAAAAACATGCACCTAAACATTGCTAATGCTTTGTCTCTGACTTAACCTTCAGTCTAGATGTCATCCAAACAGTGACTCAGTAAGAAAACAGGTCTCAGCAGTCGTGTGTGTGTGTGTGTGTGTGTGTGTGTGTGTGTGTGTGTGTGTCTGTGTGTGTCTGTGTGTGTCTGTGTGTGTCTGTGTGTCTGTGTGAACCCTCCCCTGTGACATCGTGAGAAGATAATGAGAGAGAAGCAGAATCTACCCCCTCTACATAGAGAGAGAATACAAGGAAGTCCCCAATATCATAAATCTTAGCTATAATAAAAAACCATCTGACCAGAGGGGCAAGATTAAACTCTGGGATAGATGACTGCCTTTGTTTCCCATCCCTATATGAGCTGTTGGCTAAAAATGAAATAGAATGGCTCTTTAGATGTTAGCCCACTGCCTTCCTAGATTGCTGACTGGCTCTCTGATTGGACAGAGTTTGAAAATTCAGTTTCTGGCTTTTGTCTATGTGCCAGGTGACAGGACCTGGAAACAGTTAAAGTAATGTCTTTAAAGGAAGACAGTTTACCTAAAGTTTGTCCAAATGGGCTATAGAGCTTTGAACTCAAGCCTTAGACATACAACATGATATACAGGTAGGAGTGTGAGTTCCCTTTGAATGACTTGTTTACTCCTCAGTTTCTTTGCCTGTAAAAGAAGATAATAATAATGATATAATGAATATGATGATGATAAATTAGCTGTGAAGATTAAATGTGCTAACAGAGGGATTACTGGAAAGAATACTTTCTTGTACAGAAGTGCCCTGTAAGTATTTTTGCTGTTTTGAGTTTCTCATATTTGCTGGCTTACAGACTGCTAGGAAAACTTTCCTTTGAACTATTAGTTTTCTTTGTGAACACAACAAATTTCCCTTCTCTTGTGTTTCTTCTACGTTTGGTGAACTTGAGGGAGAGACTATTATGGACAACACAAAGACAGCATCTTTTCTTCAGTTCTTACTATCCCCAATTAGACAAAGAAAAACAGCACAATCACATTCCAAGTCTATCTCTACCATTGGAAGGGTAAGCCTGTATCCAGACCCTCAGATTCTCCTCAATTCGAAGAAAATAATTTTACCCTCTCACATCCAATCAATATCTTTGCTGGGTCTATTGTGAGCTGATAATTTAAATACAATTGTCTCCTTAGCAACCATCCTTTTACGGGCTGCCTTCCTGTCTCTGAAAGAGCTGGCAGTTATAAAATTCACACTTTCAGCCAGAAACTTTCTTTCTTTTCATTTTTTAAAAAAAATTTCTGCAGGAATTATATTCTCTCCCCAAACAAAATCTTGAAAAAAAATGGAAAAAGGGAACAGGATTTTTAAAGTAACATGAAAATTGTCTAATTATGAAGGTAATTAAGAAGAATTTTACAAAATAGGTGGAAGAGGCTTTATTACCTTCACTTCTCAGTTACAGAACCATGTGTATGGAGATTGTTAATCAGATGCTGGTAGGATCTTAAGATGCTAGAGCTAGAAGAGGATAAAAGAGTCATTTAGTTCTGTACCAACTTTCTCTGGCCTCTGTTTCACAGAGAAAGAAACAGAAGACCTGAGGATTGGTAACTTCTTCCAAGGGCTAACAGCTCCAATTGTAGAAGCTGAACTGGATCTAATACCTTGTCATCTATGTATTGCCATAATAATGTGGCCTATGCATTTTCTTGGAAGAGGTGGACATGTGTTAGTACAGGGCCTTGAAGTCACCTCAAAACTCATTTGAATTGCTGGTTCTGCTGGGTTCCCCATTGTCCCAGTTTTCCTGTGCTTAACGGGATATTTCAGAATGTGTGACTACCAATTTCCAAATTCCAAAAGGACTATACAAGCCTGGATCTTAAGTCACCATGATGATGAGTTCATCTCTCATTGGATTGGAGAAGTCCTAGTCTCTATGTCCTCATCTATGGTCATGATAATAGTTCATTGCTTGAGCTCAGTGAGGTAGCTCAATCATTAATTCCCTGAAGTAGACATGATTTTATTTCCCCTCAGAATATAAGCCACATAAAATCCCAGTGTTGAAAAAGCAGAGAGAAGTGGATCTCTGGGGTTCACTAGCCAGCTAGCTTAGCTTAATTGCTGAGTTCCAGGCCAATGAGGAATCCTGTCCTTAAACACAAGGTTAACTGTCCTCTGACCTCTGTGTGTAGGCCTACACACACCCCCAACACACATCACATACACATATGCACACTCAAAAATAATAATAGTTTGTCTCTTAATATGAGTCTACAATAAAATCCTGAATTTTACTTTCCTTTGTTTCTCTTTGGATTTCTTCTGTACCCTTCAAAACTTTTCACTGTCTTTAGCTAAAAAACATGGTAATCACTAAAATGTGATAATAGAAGTTCTTCCCCAAGCTGGCCCAGTTCAAGGGAAACCAGACAACAAGATCTTTATCATAGAAGGTGCAGCACTCGAAGACAAGTTCAAGTACACTTCCCCTAAATGCTACCCACCAGTGGAAAAAAAAATCAAAATTCTCTCCTTGGCTGCTCTTGGCAGCTGTGATTAATCATTTGATAACAAGACAGTTGAAGCACAACTATTTATTTGCATTGGATCAAGGAGATTACAGAATATAACATTTTCATAAATTTGTTAGGATTCTAGATATATGTTAGCATGATAAATAGTTTAGGTCACAATAGAAGTTTTCGTTTGAATAAAGTTATTTTGGGGATATATTTACATGATGAAATAACCTATTATTTATCCAACTGCATTTTTATGAACTAATTTTTCTTTTTGTGCCAACTTGCAATGGTGATTCATTACTTTTGCCCTTCAATTTTTCTTGCCTTATAAATGGTTTCTTGTTTATTATTTTAAAGTGTAGAGCTCCATCGACCAGTTTCTCATATGATCTTTGTTCTAAGAAGCAAACAGCTTCCAAGAACCTCGAAGTCACTTAAAAGAAAGTCACTTTATTCTAACTGTATCTGGGCCCTGGAGCTTAATGGGTCTATGACCTTGGGTGAGTCACCTTCTGTCATGGAGACTCAGTCTTCCTGACTTAGGTGGCTTGGAGTGCAAAATAAGCACTCAGTAGTTATCAAAGAAAGGTGTGGGAGAATGAGATACAGGATATGGCAAAAGGATTATTTTGGAGGGCTCTAGAAAGAACTCTTTGAAGGAGGATTTGTGTTGTTTCCCAGGGAGAGACCAAGCAATCTCTCTCTCTCTCTCTTTTAACAGTTTGTTAATTCTCCATCTCTTCCTCAACAGTAAGAAGAGTGTAAATTCCTGAAAGGTTATGGATACCAGGTAATTTACTCAGGCTAGGAGTTAAATTCTTAGGGGGCAGTGGAGGAGTGGGTTTTATTTTGAAGAGGGGGGTCATTTTATACTTACTTACTTTAAATAATTGAAGCCTGAACAAGTTAAAAATTGAAGTAGAAAACTGATAGTTGCATGCCAACAATATGATTAAATAGGTAGGAAAAAGATTCTTTGCTTGAACAAAGTTAAGAAGGTTCTTGAAATTTCTGAATGAATTTTCTTATAAAATTTAGCTTTACAATAAAGAGATATCTTGATAGAGGAAGTCATTATGATGGTAGGGAGAAACCTGGTGCTAGGGAAATTCCCAGGAATCCACAAGGATGACCCCAGCTAAGACTGGCAGCAATAGTGGAGAGGGTGCCTGAACTGGCCTTCCCCTATAATCAGATTGGTGACTAACCTAAGTGTCATCATAGAACCTTCATCCAGTAATTGATGGAAGCAGATGAAAAGATCCACAGCCAAGCACCAGGCCAACCTCCAGGAATCCAGTTAAGAGAGAGAGGAGGGATTATATGAGCAAGGCAGGTCAAGAGCATGACAGGGAAACCCACAGAGACAGCTGAACAGAACTTGTGGGAGCTCACTGACTCTAGACTGACAGCTTGTGAGCCTGTATGGACTGAATTAGGCCCTCTACATGTGGGTGACAGTTGGGTATGTTCTGTTTGTGGGACCCCTGGCAATGGGACTAGGATTTCCTTAGCAACTCATATTTCTCTTAGTAATGTTCTTATAGTAACTCAGCCACATCCATCTTGCATCTTGGCTGCAATCTTCTATTTGCGAACTTTATAGTAGTTCAGTTCAACTCTGCCCATTATTGAAGGAATCCCTTGCAATGGTCTCTTTAACTGCCTTAGAAGTACTGAGTAAAATCTTACATTGCATTATTTAGCATTTGGTGTTTTGTTGTTGTTGGTGGAGATGGTGTTTTTTTGTTTTTGTTTGTTTGTTTTCCCCCAGGTAGGGCTTCTATGTGTTACCCTGGCTGTCTGGAACTTGCCCTGTAGACCAGGTTGGCCTTGAACTCACAGAGATCCATCTGCCTCTGCCTCCCAAATGCTGGGATTTAAGGTGTGCACCATTGCCACCCAACATATTTGGAAATTTTTTTAAACAATAGCTATCACACTAACTTAGAACAGAAAGATTTATGAAGACTAGGAATCTGGAGTTTCAGGTTTAGCTTACATAGCTGTATGAGCCACATGCTCTGTCTCTTTTGGTGTAAATTTCTTCATCTGTCTGTAAATAAGTTAAGTTATATGGCCTTGGGTGATATATATTTTTAACAGTTTAGTTCAGTGTTTCTGGGGTCATGAAACTTAGGAGTCTATAAAGATATTCTTGAGGCTTCTTGAATTACGGTTTTTTTTAATGACATTTTGCTTTGATTTCAATTTCCTTTCACAAATTTTATTGACATTGAACAACATTTGCATAGAGTGAGTGAGACTTTTTTTTTTTTAACCTGAATGTTTTTCAAATCCACAGCCAAGAATATGGGAAGCTGGTAAGATCCATTTTATTTTTAAAGGGGATTTCCACATTATTCTAGACACACATCCGTGCACCACTTTAAAATCATGATTGATTCATGAAATGATCAAGAAAGAGGATGAAAGACTAGAGAGCAGGTGCTGGTGATGGGGTGTGGGGTTATTCTATGTGTTGTTTATAATTAGAGAAAGGAAGAAACTGTCAATTGGTCACTTAACAGATGTCCACTGAGTTCTTACCAAGTATCAAGCATCCATACAACATTAAATAGAAAGCAGCAGTGCTTTATTCCCTGGCTTCCAAGGCATCATGGACTAGTTGAGCAGTTGAACTAGTAAAGCAGACACGTAACTCAGTGAGATGAGGCCATGGTAGAGCAAGTATGGAGACTATGGTGTCAGGAGGAGGTGGCCTTTTGCCTATTTTGCATGTGAAGAGACTGTGGTCAGTTGGAAAGGAGATTCTGAGTGGGGTTATGGGGGAACAGTAAGAAGTTTCAGGCAGAAGAGATGTGAAGGACGAAGGATGAAGAAACTGTGCAAGGATAAACACTCATGAGGAGTGGAAGGGTGAATTAGAGAGACTGCCAGGAGTCCACTATTGGATTATGAGGCCTGAGATGGGATCTTTAATATGACCATATCAGGAAGGACTATGTGGACCCAGATAAGGAATTTTATCTTTTAAGCAAAGGCCAGGGAGATTTTAAAGCAAGGTACATGTTTTAATGAGATCCCAGTAATACATGTTGGTGCTTAGGGTATACTGGTAGAGTCATCCTGGAGGCAGGCTAAGGGGGTTGGATCTGCTTTTTCAGAAGATAGACTATATGCTGGTCATGAGTAGAGCAGGAAAAGTGGGTAGGAGGGGTGTGTGTATGTGTGTGTGTGTGTGTGTGTGTGTGTGTGTGTGTGTGTGTGATGTTTGCCTATGTTTGTACATATACATATATACATGTATGTACATATATGTAGGCTAAATAAAGATTATGTAGGAGAGGTTGAGTTAGTCACTCCTCCACTGCTATCAAAAATACCTAAAAAATATAACTTAATGGGAAGAAATATTTACTTTGGTTCATGGTTTCAGATTAACCTGAAGGAGAGGAAATGGCATAAGAAAGCTAATCATCTAGAACTAGAAGAAACCATCCTGAGTGAGGTAACCCAGTCACAAAAAGATAAACATGGTATGTACTGACTCATATATGATTTTTGGACATAGAGCAAAGGATTACCAGCCTACAATCAACACTGCCAGAGGAGCCAGGAAACAAGGCGGACCCCAAGAGAAGATTACATAGTCCCTCGAAGAAGGGGAGGGGGACAAGAACTCCTGAACAAAGTGGGAGCAAGGGGCATGGGTGGAGAGGAAGGAGGTGGGAAGGGAAGAGGGGGCGGGGGAAGGAGAACAAGAGGACTGAGACAGGGGAGGAATAGAGGAGGGCAAGAAAGGAGATGCCTTGATACAGGGAGACAGTACAGGTATGGAGAGAGGTCTGTCACAGGGGAAATGTTAGGGGATCCACAAGGATGATCCCAACTAAGAATCCAAGCAGTAGTGGAGAAAAAGCCATTGATGCCTTTCCCCTATAATGACATTGATGTCTACCTTGATTACCATTCCTAGAACCCTATCCAGTAGCTGTTTGAAGCAGAAACAGGCACCCACAGCTAAGCACTGAACTATACTACTGGAATTCAGTTGTGGACAGGGAGGAGGGATGAGCAAAGTAGCTAAGATGGGGCTGGAGAGACCTGCAGAAACAGTGGACCTGACCAGAGAACAAGAGTTTTGTGAAATAGTGGCTTCTGGACATGATATTGCTGTTGCACTCATGGACTTAGAGCAGCTGTAGTTACTTACATAAGATCAAGCCAGTTAAAATTTTCACCAGGATGTAGGGAGAGCATTCCTACACCCTGCCCCTAGATCAGGAGCTATTGGCAATTGATGGCTGCCTAGGGAGGGGGCATTACATTTCTTTAAGGGGGTAGTCACTGATTGGTTGCCCAATCCCCAGAGGATGACATCACCACCCCTTCAATATGGACAGCATTCATTGGAATCAATAGGGTATACAGAAAATCATAACATGAAGTTGGAAGGGAGATATACTTGGGGATCCTAAGGGGAGTTAGAGAGAATGAAGAGTGGATATGTTCAAATTGTTGAAAAAATGTATGAAAGTTTCAAAGAAAAAAATAAATTTTTTCTCTAACTCTATTCTTCAAGTGATTGGTAAAGTTAACCATGCCAAAGAAATCTTTGTATGTATGAATTGTTTCTTGTGACAAGTGTGGAGCGATTTGAGCTTCTTTGTGGATTTAAATGATATAGGATAGAGGATAGATATGGAACATGTTCCATTAACATTAATTCTACAGATGCTGAAGGTCAGAATATGGATGACTCTAGAGGGTTCTGTGCTTCTACAGGTAGATAATCAGCTCAATCTAATCATTTTCATTCATTTATCTGTTCTTCTGTTGCTTTCTAATGGTATACTGTGTGTCTGAGACACTGAGATTCTAGCTATAAGCAAAACAAGGTTCTTGCTCTTAGAGGACATTCTTATTGAGATATTCAAAATAAATAGAAAAACATATGAGACTGTGTTAGATGACAGTAACAGTTATCAACAAAATTAAGGTAGGGTATAAAAGTAGGCTTCAGAAGTCCTCTTTGAGGAGGTGGCAGTTGAACAGACACATGGATTAAGTGAAAGGAGTAATGTGGGGACTTTCTACCATCTTCTTTATATCCTTCAATAAAGGGTTGTTTTGTGTTTTCATTTGTTTGCTTATTTATTTATGTATGTATTTATTTATTGGTCTGGAGAGTGTTGAAATGTCCATGTCGTAAACTGGAGGTCAAGGTTCCAAGAGTCTGTTTGAAAATATAAAATGCAAAGCCAAGTCTTGTAGTACCCACCTATAATCTCAGTTACTTCTGCTGAGGCAGGAGGATTATAAGTTCAAGGTCTTCCTGGGCTACAAAGTTTTTTAAAGACTAACCTGGGCAACTTTGCTAGACACTGTCTCAAAGTAAAGCATAAATAATTGGTCTGGAGATAGAGGGCAGTGGTTGAGCACTTTTCTGGCAGGAAACAGAAACAAGCAAACAAACAAAAAAGCAAAACCCAAAGGACAAATTTGAAGGATTGTGGAAGACCCAGACAAGAAGTTGGGGTTAATTTCACACTTATATGGGGTTGGATTTGGAGCATGCCCTGAAGTAAATTGTATGATCTTTCTGTAAGATTTGTCAGGCATTGTGAGTTAAGTCAAAGCTGGACTATATATTAGAATGTGACTGGTCAAACTCTGCTGAAGTGACCTGGGAGAAGTGTCTTAATATAGACTATTTGCAGAAGCTCATGAATTCTGTATTATAGCAAGCCATCCCATGATTCTGCAATTGTCTTGCTGATAATACAGTCCCTGCTGTATTTATCATCACAACTCAAGCAAAAAGACCTGATAAATCTTAGCTGCACAAGGACTTGTCTACTTTCATCTTCTTGTCCTCTTAACCCTTCACCCACTGGCCAGTCCCTTTTGAAGAATTGCACAGAAGTATTTAACATCATCTTTCCCTTCCTTTGACCTTGTGGGTATTTATTCTTGTTCTTGGCTGCTTTGGTAGACAATATTAGTTGTCTATTTCTTCTTCTTCTTCTTCTTCTTCTTCTTCTTCTTCTTCTTCTTCTTCTTCTTCTTCTCTCCTCCTCCTCCTCCTCCCCTCCTCCTCCTCTCTCCTCTGTGTCTCTCTCTGTCTCTGTCTCTCTCTGTCTCTCTCTGTCTCTCTCTCTCTGTCTCTCTCTCTCTCTCTGTCTCTCTCTCTCTCTCTCTCTCTCTCTCTCTCTCTCTCTCTCTCTCTCTCTCTCTCTCTCTCTCTGTGTGTGTGTGTTTGCTTCCCCAGTTTTGGAATTATAAGCGTTTGCCTGTGCCTGACATTATTACATGGCTTAAGAATAGGATCCTCATGTTTGTGTGGTAAATGCTTTTTACTGATGAAGCAATCTCCCCAGCCCTTATTATTTTTCTTAGTGAGACCAAAATTAATATAAAATACTATCTTGCCAGCTTCTCTTGCAACAGAGTTGAGTATCAATTACTTCTTACTGCCATAATGCTGGATAGGAAACCTCAGTGGCTTAATACAATAAGCGTTTACTGAGGGCTGCAGTCTTGAGTTGATTTAGCTGGGGCTCAGCTGAGCATTTTATTGGCCTCTGTTTTCTGGGTAATCTTACATGCCTACTGATTGGCTGTCATTGTGAACAATTGGAAGTTACACCTCCATCAGGGAAGTCAGGAAGGTTCACATGGTAATTGCTGAGGATTGAGAAGTGGGTACACACAGGGGGTCTTGAAACCTTAGAACACCATCAGTTTGTCTACATTCAATTGGCCAGAGTAATATACAAGTCCAGCCTAAGTGAAATGACTGTAGAACTGTTTCTTGTGTGAAAAGAAATATGAAGACTTGCTGCAAAAGGTGTAAGGGAGAAGTTATGAGATGCATTCAATCATATAATCAATTACCCACACTATATGACCTAATCTTAGATAATGTAATGCTTTGCTTAAACAGGGTAGCTTGTGGTCACAAAGGGCTAAGCCTAATGATTAAGATAACAAAAAGAGAATAACATAAAAAGGTTAGAAGGAACTAAAGTTCCCGATGATACAACTGATTCTCTGAATTAACCCTGTAATAATCTTCTGGTGGATAATTTGTGGTGAGAGATAATGCATTTCTTCTGCTATCTCTATTGTTTAAATCACTTGAAGACACTGGCTGTTCTGTGACTTGAGACATAAAGCATTCCTGTCTGCTCTAAGGACTCATGGGTTGAGGTATCCCATTTCTGTTCTACTTTATGAGCACATTGCATACTGTGACAGATGCTGGGCTTCTGTGCTTTCCCAGACTTCCTTGCAGCAAGGTGATAGGTCCATAAATCAAGGGCTCATACTCTAGCGTTTGAATTAGAAGACAGCAATATGTAGAAGCAAGGGTGGGCTACCAAGGCAGTAACAGCTTTGATGGTAACAACCTGTGTGATTGCCTAATGCCACCTTGGAGAAAGCAAGAAGGCTGGAAATTCAGATGCATTCATGAAGCTCAGTGATAGAGATCACTTCGAGGCAGAAAAGATTTTTATAAGAATGTACAGAGATTTTTGATGCTGAGCCAGCACTACCCCCAATGCTTGGCAGCAGTTACATATTGATGGTGGACAACAAATCTCATCTTATATTCATCATTTCTATTACAAGGACTTGTTGAGAAGACTTCCCATCTCAAGGCCTTTCTCACTTCTCCAGCTTGTCAATAAGCTATATTTTATAGCTCAACCCAGTCTCTATTTCTGGACAAAGACTATTTCTAGCATGCATTTAGAGGAGACCTGTTTTCTGATTCTAGCTGTCTCATGCCATAGTACTCCTCCTTCTTGTCTTAGCAGCTAGAGGCAGAAAGAAGGTGAAAATGTACAATAGGTTGTCTCTAGGAGTTAGGGCCTGGTTTCCCACTTTGAGTCTCTGAAAAGGAATGTATCCTGGCACCACTTTGATGTTAGTCCAATGAGATCTAAGTAGAAATTTTAAGCCAAAGAACTATGAAACTTGTGCTGATTAGGTCTTTAAATTGGTGATCTTTTGTTATACCAGATATAGAAAATAAATAGAATTCTTTTTTTTCCAATGTAAATGGTGTTTAATGTTCCTAATGGATATCTAATTATCTTTTTTCCAACTTTTTTTTTATTTGAATTAGAAACTGGATTGTTTTACATGTCAATCCCAGTTCCCTTCTCCCTCCTGTCCTCCCCTACCACCACCCCCCCAAACTAAAACCCAACATATCACATATCCTTTCTGCTCCCCCTGGATGGTGAGGCCTTCCATGGGGTGTCATCAGTGTCTATCGTATCCTTTGGGATAGGGCCTATTACCCCTTAAAACCATATACCTGATGTGAATACACAGTTACTTGAGGATATTCCCCAGTGGCAAAGTTCAGGGATGGTATTTGCACTGGTTCTACATATTACTTATCTCAGTGGCTTGTTATTGTTATGTCCAATATGTGAGTGAGATCTGAAAGATGAACAAGATATTGGATCATGACCAGATTAGAATTATGGATGGAATTCTTTAAGATAATGGGTCATATAAAGCAAGTGGGGTGATTATGAGTTTGTAATATCAGCAGAGGGATGAAATGGTTTTCACCATTGATGACCATTTGTGCTGTGGACTCAAGGGGTAGGGCATTCAGGTGGCAGCCTAGACCTATGCCTTAGATTTCATACTAAAATTCTAGAAGTTTTTGTATTTTTTTCTCTTTATTTTTCCTTTTTAGTATAATATGGAGACACTGGGAAATTACATTCATCAGAAACTTCTATCTGTCTTAACTCCTTCATTATTGATATACAGGTCCATTCGGCTGAAGTCCCTGAATCTGCCAGGAATAGGCCTCCACCTTGCCAGCCTGAAAGGTAACCTTTTGTCATCCTTCAAGCCTCATTCAAATGCAATTGCCTCCTACTGGCTTTTACCACTACCCTGCTCCTGGCAGAATAGTTGCCCTCTGTGATTGATTGATTGATCCATTTGTTTTCTACTCTGTATATTATCGTTATTTATCTTCAAGCCTACACTCTAAATGCCTGGATTTATTTATCTCTGCAGTCCCAATGCCAGACAAACAGTAAACATTTCACAAACCTTTGTTGACTAGAATAGAATTCAAGTTGCCATCGGTTATTTAGAATAATTTAATCTTTAACAACAGAGCAGACTTCAGCAATCACCTTGTTTTCTCTTACATTTTAGCCCTGGAGAAACTGAGACCCAGAGGGTGGTAGAGGATTTCTCTGGAACCCTTGTAGAAAATTTAGGGCAGAGACTAGGACTTTGTGTCCTTAATAGATGGTCCAAATTTCTTTCTTATGCACTATGGCCTTTGATTTAGTTTGTTTTGTGTGCGTATTAGGATTGCTTGGAAACAGATTTAAGATGTTGTTATCTTTGACATGTGATCTCCAAAATTACATTGAGCACTGTGATCCTACTGGAAGATGGAGAAAAAGACAACCAAGGAATATATAGGAGATTATTTTTATTGATCTGGTTCTGTGATGATTAATTTCTCTCTTTTAAGCAATTTATTATTAATGCATATGGGGAAGGTTCATGATGTTGGGGGTGCATGACACAGTGTTTATATGGAGTTCAAAGGACAACTTTGTAGAGTTGTTCATCTCATTCTACCTATCTGCAGGTTCTAGAGACTCAACTCACGCCAACAAGCTTGTTCAGTAAGCACCTTTACCTACTGAGCCATCTTATAGGCCCATCAATGCTTGACCTACAACAAAGTCTCTGCATTACTTTTTTCAGGGCATTTTATCTCAACAACAGGAAAAGATGCTAAGATAGGAAATGACATATCCAACTTCTGGTCACCTGCTAAAACAGCCTCGGAGATGTGGTTCTGATGTTAGCCCAGGAAGAATGAAGAATTAGCTTAACAAACAGCTATTCTCTGTTGCTGCATCCTAATTCCTCATGTGGGTTTCCATTTCTATTACTACACTGTATAGTCCAGTCTGCCCTCAAACTCATGATCCTCCAGCCTCAAAATCCTGAGTGCTGAGATTGCAGGAATATGCCACCATGTCCATTTTGATTATTTATGTAACTGATGGGGAATGTACTGTGTATGTTTATCTTATTGATTGTTAAATAAAATACTGTTTGGCCAATGAGACAGGAAGTTAGACAGACTAGGAGTCAAAGAGGATTCTGGGAAACGTAGTAGAGAAGTGTTGATCCAGGCAGGAAATGACATAGCAAGGAGACTCATATTTAAGTGAAGGAGAAACAGGAAGGGTTCTCTTTCCCATTCGCCTCCTCCACGGCAGGATGTGAGCCACTGGCAAGGAGGGACGCCAATAAGGCATCCGATAACATAAGTCTTATAAAATATATAGATTTATGATAATTAAGACTGAGCTAACAGATGAGGAATCCTAGTCATTGGCCAAGCAGCTTTGAACCTAATACAAGTTTCTGTGTATTCATTTGGGCCCTGACTTGGGCAGGCAGCTGGCGTAAAGCACACATGTGGTGGTGGGGCTCAGGCAGCTTATGGTGGAAAGATTTATCGTAACCACTCAGAAGCCTCCAATAGGTCCTAGTGAACTTACAGTTTCACCTAATGTTGAAACTATTATTAGTGTTTTTGTTATTATATTAACCATAGATGGAGAACTGGCAGACAGGAACTAAGATGAGTTACTTTGCAGTGTTAATCCCAAACACATCTTGCCACGCAATTTGTCCTTTATCTTTAAACCTATGAGTGTTTCAAGGGAAATTTAATCCTTGTGTTTCTGATTCATTTGCACTTAACTCATCAAAATGTTGCTTTATAAGGTGTGTTTGATGTACAAGAAGGCTCATAAGCCTTTTCATTAGCTTTTCAAATGCCTTTTCTCTTTGAAGCAAAAGTTTGTGCTCTTCCAGAGCTAAACAGGGCTCAAATCTGCAAAGTCTTCTGTTACCTTCTACCCTAGAGAAACAAATTAAGGTGGTTTGTAGAGCTCAGCTGTGGAAAATACTTCTTCCCTGGTGCATGGTGAGGTGTCCCTGGGGGAGTGAACACATGACCATCACTCTGTGTCCTCATGCTTTGGCTCATCGCCTTCAAAGTCAAAGTCCTTTCCTTACAGTTTCCTTACTGATTCTTCTGTACTTGGATGGAACCATGCCACTATGCAATTCCTTGACACTTCTAGAAAACAGCAAGCAGTCATCCCTTAGTGTCTGCCGAGTGCTAGTTCCGGGATTCTCATAGGTACCCAAATTATTGCTCAAGCCCTTTGCACAAAATGGTGAAAGGTTTGGATTACAACCTTAGTGCATTCCCCTCAGATGTTTGAATCATTAATAGATGATTAGTAAAACCTAACACAATGTGAATGCTGTGGAAATAGTTGTTTTAGGACTAATGGCAAGGACAAAAGTGTCTATATATGAGTTCAGTACAGATGAAATTCTTTCCAAATACTTTTGGTCTATCCTTGTTTAAAACTGTGCATGTGGCCTTACAGGCATGGAGGGCTGATTAGCTTCTCTCTTTGTTTCCCCTGTATTTTACCTCAGCCATAATAATTAATGTTAATTGAATACTTCTTCTCTATTAGATACTCTTCTAACTTCTTTACATCTGATAATTTATTTAGTCCTCCTAAGGGAGGTGTTATTTTAACTTCTTTACGTACAAGGAAACCAAAGAGCAGAGTACGTAACTAACTTTCCCAAGGTCCCACAGCAAGAGAGATAGCATTTAGTTCTGTAGAAAATGATGCCGCTTAAACATAGAACCCATCAGGCTCTCTGCAGGGAGGTGATGCTCTTCTTAGTGTTTACTCTGGTTATCAGAGAGCCTGGTCCTGAGTGTTCTCCCCCAAACCACAGGCAAGCCTGAGTACACAGCATTGAGACATTCAGAACTAGAGCTTACCTCTGACTCTTGGTTTGCTGAGATTTGGGGCTATATATTTAAGTCATATGTTTCTCTACTTCTTCACTGCCAAATGGGGACAATGATAGTAGGCATCTTTTTGGGCTTGGTTGTATTTTAGTACTATATATATAGGTTTTAGCAAAGGAGACTCAGGTGGCACACATGTCCCTATTAGAGAGGGATAGGATTCTGAGATCGGTCCATTCACAATAAGACAATGGGGATGACTATGAATGTCATGCTTGGTATAAACATCAGGAACACAGGTGGGTGCTAGGAGAATCCAGAGAAGAGCCTCCAGGTGTCCTTGACATGTAGGTGCTGTGTGAAAGGAAGCACAGGAAAGTTAGTTTCAATTGTTTGCTAGACACAATGTGGAATCATCTGGAAAGAAAGTCTCAAGGAGGGATTGACTAGATTAGGATGGTCTGTGAGCATGTCCATGTGGGTTTGTTCTTAATTGGGTTAAATGAAGTGGGAACCCCCCTGCCTGAATGTGGGTGGAACCCACCATGTCCTAGGCTGGATTCTGAGCTGTGTAAGAATGAACAAAGTGAGCTGAGTAGGGGAATGCACTGATTTCTCCCTGCCCTTGACTGGGCCTGTGATGTGACTAGCTGCTTTGGGTTCTTGCCTTGATTTCCCTGAAGTAATAGACTATAACCTGGAATTGTGAGAAATAAATCCTCCCCCCTCACAAGTTGCTTTTTGTCGGGTATTTTCTCACATTAGCAGAAACGAAAGTAGGGCAGAACCGAAGCCTGTGATCTACTTCTGTCCATCTGTAGCCGTTATTAGAGTGTGGTGCCTACAGAGGGAGAAGCCTGTCCTGTGTATTGCACATCACTTGTGACAAGAACTGCAGTCATTTTTAGGATTCTGCTTGGTAATTTTCACTTGTATTGCACTGGTATGATTATAAAACATATTCAGTGTTGCCAATTTAGCCAATTTAGAGAAGATTGAAGAAGAAAAAAAGATTATACATAATTGTATAACCACTTCATAATAGCTTGGTGTATTTCCTTTTTCCGCACTGTCTGTATGTATTCATATTTCAGATGTGAATTAGGATTTCTTGGCCCCTTGAGATCTGGATACATTTGGCTCAGATTCTCATTTTATACTCCCTTGAAGTCCAGACTTCTCAATACTTCTGTAGCTGTCTTGGCAGTTCATATTTTAATGTCACCTCTGTCTTGATTTCTTGTCCCTCACACTTTTTTGTTCTTGCAGCTGCTTTTGGCTCCAGATTTCTCAAGAAGTGTCAGGCATGGACAGGTTGTCTCTTCTTCTGGCTTTTCCCTACTGAGACAAATATTGTCTGTCTGTCTGTCTGTCTGTCTGTCTGTCTATCTATCTATCTATCTGTCTGTATATCTATCTCTCATCTATTTCTACCCCCTTCAATATAGCTATCTGTGGAGTAGGAGATGATTGATGGGGGAGAGTTACATTGTTGTATAAACAACAAACAACTAGCAAGCCCACTTCACTCCTACTAGTTCCAATGAAATCTTTTTGATCACCTGGCCATATTAGCATCTCTGATTTATGGTGGTGATGATGGTGAGAACACTTGGAAGGTGAACTAGGCACATAGGCATAATCTCTGTTCTGAGTGCTGTTGCCATTCACAGAGGAAAAACTGTTGTTGTTGTCTGTTTACAATGAAGAAACTGAATAGGTAATTAATTCAAGGTCACGAAGTATTGGAAGCTAGATTCAAACCCAGGCCTATTGATGACATTTATTAGGCAAGCACACGTTATTTGACAAGTGATTTTAAATGATTTACTGCATTCCTATTCAACTGCAGGAGGTCTTCATCATTATCTCTATTTTGCAGACAAGGAGATTGATGGATGTTCCCTGATTTAAGTAATCTGTTGAAGGTCACTTTTGAGTTAGGTCTGTTTGGTCTTCAAATGCAGCCTTCCTCTGCACTTCAGAGCTGTATGGTATCATCTGATTCAAAAAGGCGATCATTAAACACATATTTTCTCCCTGTACCTACATTTAAACTTCACACACATTGGAAAGTGCCACTCCACTGATTATGCATGGCAGATGAAGTTTACCCATAAGGAACCATGACACTAATGCCATTATATTAGAAGTACAAAGATTCTAGCAAGTTTCTGAGCACATGTGTTACAGTAGCCTTCTCTGGTCGAGGGGGAGAGAGAGAGAGAGAGAGAGAGAGAGAGAGAGAGAGAGAGAGAGAGAGAGAGAGAGAAACAGCTTTCTGTTGATTTGCTTCACCTCACACAGTTATTGCAATGCGGTTTCCCCTAGTGTCCCAGCCTCCTTCAGCTCTCATTTAGATTTCCCTCCTAGATGCAGCCATTTAAATGCATATCGGCAGCAATTGAACCCACCAGATTTCTTTTCCGATTAACTGGGAAGATGGTCCTGTTAGTTATCTGTAAGCTGAGTGAAAAATCTGGCAGGCTGGGAAAATTGCTTTGTGGCATGACCTGGTTTGGGCAGTGCAGGCAGAGAGGTCAGTTACAGAATCCACATGATGGGGAGGACGGAATTTGGAGAGTTATGGGGAGGGACTTGTGTGGAGAGGTATGGGATTAGAGGTTAGGCAATCAAATAGAGCTATGTAAGCATGTGTGTGGGGGACTGCACGGAGGTTGGGTGAACAGTATGTTTACATCACAAGACTAGTACATGTGGTAGGGTATATATGGAGTGGATTTTACATAAGAATGGAGATGTGTATATATGGTTGTGAGTGACCTTAAATGGTTAGGGTGGATAGATTTGTATATGGTTAAAGACACAGAGGCAGGTCATAGATAAACACAAAGGCTCTAATGTTAGCTTCCCATTGCTGTGACAAAATTCCTAAGGTAAACAATTTAAGGCAGGAAGAATTTATTTTTTGCTCATGGTTTCAGAGATTTTGGTTTATTGATTTGAGGTAGAAGCACCGTGGAGGAAAAAGAAGGCTGCTTGCCTCACTACAACCAGGAAGTAGAGAATGGACCTGAAGGAACCAAGGCAAGATATAGCCCCCAAGACACAACCCCAGTGATCTACTTCCTCTAGTTAGGACTCACCAATTAAGGTTTTTCCCATGTCTCCAAATAACAGCCAGTTTAGACCAAGTCTTCAATCCATGAGCCCAGGAAGCATTCTTTGTATTCAATCTGTAACACTTCTACTCTCCAATATTGATGTTTAGGAAGTCTCACTTACCCAGTTGAGGTTGGATGAGGCTGGGACATGCTTCCTAACAAGGAAGGCAGCCAGTGAAGTATCTGTGGCCCACAGGAACAGAGCTGACCTGCTTTCATCTGGGCATGCTGTTTCTTTTATCCCAACTCCACAAGTTAGATCTAGTCTTTCCACATTCAATAGACAGGAAAAGTGGAGAGGCCACTACTTACACTAATTGCATTCATGTCATTGGAAGGAAACATCAGCACTGGAAAGAAATATTTCCTGTCAGCGTGTTCATGCTATGTATTGTGCCAGTGTTGAGTTCCTACCACTATCACAGGATCTGCTCAGTCACTGGATTCTTACAGGTCTTCATTGTGAAGGGTAGAACAGAATGGGCTGGAGCTTCGGAGTGGGAATGCAGAGATTAGCTAGACAAGTAATAAGTGACATGAAATATGGTTCTGGGGCATGGGTGTGTGATCAGACCCCCTGAAATGTAAATATGGGGAGAGTTCAAGCGGTATCACAAAGGCTTTGCCTGCCTACATTGGGCTGTGCAAATGAACATACACAGAAAATTGTATCCTGGCCAGAGGTAAGGCGCCTGTGTGTGTGTGTGTGTGTGTGTGTGTGTGTGTGTGTGTGTGTGTGTGCTTGTATATGAGAGACTGAGATTAAATAAATAAGGAAGCAGATTGTTCAAGAGATTGACCAAGAGAGAGAAACATATTAATAAATTAACAGACACAAACAAATATTACATATAAGTCAAAGTGGGAAGGGAGTGGTTTTCTTTCTGTCACTCTCACAGCCCCACTTCCTCTTTCTGATCCCCTCCCACTTTTTTCCTTTCCTGAAGGCTTTCTTCCTCAATACCCACTAACAAACAATAGCAGTACAGGTTCTTTCTCTCTCTCTCTTCTCTCTCTCTCTCTCTCTCTCTCTCTCTCTCTTTCTCTCTCTCTCTCTCTCTCTCTCTCTCTCTCTCTCTCTCTCTCACACACACACACACACACACCTGCACTAGTCTCTGGGGGGGGGTGCACAGCTGACACTCCGGGAGTGTCTTCCAAGTACCAGGTTTTCTACACAGCATCCTGTACCAGATCATTCCATCTGAGAGGTCAGACCTGAGTCTGTAGTGTAAGGAAAGTGTGTGAGTGTGAGGCTCAGAGAGATGAAGTGTCTCAGTCATTGGCCTGACCCTGTCTCAAAGTTCACATCTGCTGCCTATCTCTTTTCTTCCCCTTTCATATCCCAGAAGCTCCTTTCCCCTTTCCAGTCTAGGCCCTTAGGGCTCAGTAAAGCCCTGCCAGTCCCTTTCTGAGCCAGTAACAGATATATAAGACTGGGTCTCAGAATCTGGATGCCATCCTGTGTCCTAAAACAGCTGGCTTTCTAGTGGCCCATCATCTTTGTTAACAGTGTTGCAAAGGCTCAGGGTTTAGGTTCAGAAGGTCTCAGGCTTAATCTAGGCAGTGTGATCTCATGATATAACTCAGTCACTCCATGTTTGTAATCTCGACTTGTTTCATTTGTAAAGTGGGGATGATCCAACTGCATCCCTAGGCAGCTGAGAGACTAAACAAAACTCTGTCCTGTGTGCCACTTTGCATCTGAGTTGTTCTCTCATCTCTGTCACTTACAACCTTCCATGAAGTTGGTCAGTCAGGTCCAAGTCTTGGCTATTTGAAAGGAAAGTTGAGAACATCATTCATTTACTTGCTTCTTTCCTATCTCCAGGCAGAGGCACAACTTTTGTTGATTTATTTCTTTAATTAAAAATTAATTGCCGACTCTCTTGTCTCTGGCTATCTGAAGTGAGTTTCATACCTTCATCTCCAAGGCTGTTCCTCTTCCTCCACTTGTGTCTTTAAGAACCACATATAAAGTTCTGTATGATGGTGCAGACATATAAATCCAGCGCTTGGAAGACTGAGGCAAGGGGTTGTAAGTTTCAGGCAAACCTGTCCTGCAGAACACAAAAAATTCAAGCCAAACCACACATATAAGACCCAGAACTTTATAAAGCAAGGTGGCATTGTTGCTTGCGTGTTTCAGAGAATGCACCCGGTAGAAAGAAAACGTGCTTCTTGCTTAAGGTCATGTGATTACAGAGAGTTAGAGCTAGAATTGAAGTTCTGGTCTCTTCAAACATCAGCCTGGGCTCTTTTCCTCAATAGACTTTATGTGACACTACTAGGGGTGAGAAGGCACAGCTGAGGGAACTAGGTACCCCTATCCTGTCAGTGCTGGAAAATCCAACTAGCCATAGCCTAAGGTAGATAATCCATGATGAGTTTTGGAGGTTGAAACAAGGTGCCTCCTCACTGCCTCCTGGCCCCCAGAAGCATAATCAGCCCATTAGCAAGTCGCCCAAGGTGCAGGATCACCTTTTCTGACAGTCTGTCAGAGGCTGGCCCAGAGGTGAGGAAGGAGGCAGAGGTAGGGAGGGAGCAGACTGTAGGCTTGCTCAATCCATAATTTAATACCACTGTGATGTCTTCGATCAATTTCATCTCTCCTGCACATTTTATGAAGCTTTTTTCCCTTACATCTTTTTAAAATAATTGAGCTTTACCAAAAGAGGCAGCTGGAGGTCTGATCCCAGGCAACGAGGTCAGCAGAAATGCCCCTGCCTCCTGCTGGCTACACAGAAATGGAACTTTGTGGTCAAGGGCTTACCATTCTACCACTGGAACTCTACAGTGGTGAAAGCTGAGATGAGGTTAAAATTCCTGTCATCCCTGACATATAGTTAAGAAAACACATAGCTATGGGAGAGTAGAGTATAGCTTTAGGGCATGAGAGCTGATGTGCTTTTCTGAAGCTCATTATGAGCCTGGTGACAATACCAAGTCACTGGTACCCACTAGGGCCTCCCTCAGTCTTATGTAGAATAGTGGCTCCAGTCTTATGTAAAACAGTTGTGAAGGATGTCTATGAGTCTGGGGCAGTGAATTAATTACCAGACACATCAGAGCCTTTAGCACACTTCCTGGAACATGATAAACAAGGGGGAATACAGAAGACAAACAAAGATACCAGCCAGTTGGTGTTTTCCATTCTTCCAGCAAGTCCTTGATGCATGCTGCTTGTCTGGAGATGAGGCTTGAACTCCCAAGAATTTAAGGCATTTATTTAAGGTGAAACAGTCCAGTATCTATAGTAAGAAATCCCACCCTGGTGTTCAGGCCACAAAGGCAGGACCAAGGAAACCTGAGAGATACCTGGCTGGTAGAGCTCTGTCATGAAGATGGGATTATCCTTGACATGAGGAAGAGCACCTGGCTTTCCTCCTGGACACTGGGCTGTGTGTTGTGAGCACCCAGCCTCCATGTAGGGGTTAGTAGAGGGTTCATTCTCAAAGGCATTCTTCCCAGAGTTCTTAGGTGCTTTTTGACAGAGTCAGAACATGGAACATGTCAAAAGTCACTGCTTAGGAGATCCACTGACATGTATGTACCACATGCTAAGAGTCCCAGCCAAGAAGAAGAGAGGTTGAAGAGGCCAATACACTTCACTTCTTTCCTTCATTTTGCATCTGCCAGGCATAAAACTGTACTTGTGTGAAGCCTCAGCTCCCATCTGTATATCTCCCCAGACAGGATGTTCACTTTAACAGCTAAAGTCCTTGGGTGTGACTTGGGATGTTCAGTGGCTATCAAGTACCTGAAGTCACCATAAGGTTCTCAGGAAGCCTGCCACTCACTTCTGATCCTTCTCTCCAGTATCCCCCATTGACACTGATCCTTCTTGACTTCAGAAGAGTGGCCCCTAAGCTGCGAGGCCCAGGGCAAGTTTACCTCCTTACCAGCACTTGAAATATTCTATTTCCAAAGCACCAGGCTTGCCCATGCCTCACTCTAGTCTTCTTCCGTGTGGGCCTGGGATCCTATTCCCTTTTTATTTCAATTACAAATCCCAGCCAGTTATACACCCAGGGAACTTCCTCTTGCAGTTTTTCCTCACGGATGGTAAGGAAACAGAATAGATATTGGGAAGGTCTTTGGCATATGTCTGTGGAACGGCTAAGACCACAACCTGGGTCTCTGCATTTCACTGAGAGGGACTAAGGGAATGGAGAGGCCATTTTGAAGTCAGGTTGTTTCCAAGTAACCATTCCAGTTCCCTTCTCCCCTGTGTCCTTCCTCTTCTCTCAGCTCTGCTATCTTTCTCATTTCACAGCAACAGAGACATAAGCTGCAGATGGAATGGCATTTATTGAGAACTCATTGTGTTTGAAATATCACATTAAATTTTATCATTCATTTTAATGCCCTCCTCAATGATCCTACAGACTGTTTTGCCAATTTTAGAGGTGAGAAAAATCATATTTAGCAAGAAAAGTTAAGGGATGGACCCCAGATTATATGGCAAACAAATCCAGGTCAGTCTGGCCAGATTTTAGCCACTGTATTCATTTGGCAAGCATGCTGCTATGAGAAGAGTTTGCAATGTTGAGCCAGCAAGCTACTTACCTACCTACCTCTTCAAGCTACTTCACTATGTAGAAAATGAAGCTCTTTTTTTTACATTGTGTTATCCTTGCTTCTGAGTACTAGGGGAGGTTCTAATGAGTAGTAACTAGAATTAGATTTGACAGTTTGATGAGGATGGTCAGCCATAGCATTTCTCTATTTGTCTCTGTATATTGAGTGCGTAGATTAGTGCCTGGCATGATTACAGCAGGAGAATAGTAGAAACTTAGAACAGTCACCATTCCTGTGCCCCGCAGTCTACTCCCAAAAAGCATGAGGCTCTCACCTAAAGAATCAGGGGACTGGGAGACAGCTCAATTGGTATGATTGCCATATAGGCAGAGGGAGCCCAGAACTATGTAAAAAAGGCCAGTTATAGCAATGCATGATTGTAATCCCAGTACTGGGGAGGGAGAGACAGACAGATCCCTCATTCTGGCTGGACAGTTAGCTTAGGCACACTGGTGCATGAGAAATTCTGTTTTGAAAAACAAGACAGAGGGTGCCTGAGTAACAATGGACAAGGTTGTTCTCTGGCTTGCACATGCACATAGAGTTATGTACTGGCATACTCACAAGCATCTCTGTCACACACACACACACACACACACACACACACACACACACACACACACAGAGAGAGAGAGAGAGAGAGAGAGAGAGAGAGAGAGAGAGAATGAGGAAGAGCCTTGTCCATCTTTTTGCCTTATGCCATTGCCTGTGGGAGGGGTCTAGGATCTGAAGCAAGTGTGTCTCTGTCCTTGTGGCCTCCAGGGCTCAGCCTCCCTGGAGGTTATCAGTGAATACTTAGAAGAAAAAACCCTGGAACTGTGGGGAGAGAGGGAGGCAGATTGTCCCTTCAAAGCATTTTCTTCTTCCTTTTTATTTTTTAATTTCATTTTTTCTTTATCCAAAGAGCTGCAGAGCTGAAATAATTTATTTTGGATTTGAATAGGATGCGATAAGACGATGAAGGGGCGGACGGGGTGGACACGGTGGAGGCATTAGGTTTTAAATTAGTCATTTGATGCTGGTTTGGGGGGCCAGAGAAAGGGCTCTGGCTGGCAATGTGGCGCCGGGTCCTTTAGCTGGCTGCAGAAGTGGTCTGGGTGGGAGAACACAGAGGACTTCCAGAATGGATACTGTAAAGGTTTTGGGGTGAGGCATTATGGGACCGCCTTCCTGGTATGATTTTAGGATTTCCATGGGTCTCTGCTTCTGCTTATAATCCCTATGACTTTGGATGAGTCTCCTTGGCTTTTTGAAGCCTCAGCTTTCTTGTGTAAAATGGGGATAGTTGTATCCACACTGTCACAAGTCTTGTGAACATTTTTCTGTAAAGGTTGGCTCACAAATGTTTTTGTATTTGCGAGCTAGACAAGCGTTATTGAACCCCTCAGTACTGCTGAGCAGTATCAGAGCAAGGACAGCCATATACATAAGTGGATGACAGCTGGCTAGCTATCTAGTCCTGTCCCACTTAATGACAGGGATGAGCCCTGAGAAGTTGTTTGGTGTGACTTTCATCACTGACACACCATACAGCATTACTGATACAAGCTACAAATGCTGCGACATCATTAGGCCGTGTCACCTGGTGGCACCACTACCACATACGTGGCATTATTGACCAGAATGTAGTTATGTAACACATGACTGTAGTTTTAAAAATTGCTGTTTACAAAAACAGAGAGAAAGCAGCATTTAGCCTTCAGGCTGTAGGTTTGCAGACTCATGGGAAAAGTTATGGGGAACGCATGTATGAGTCTGTTACCTGCCCTGTCAGAAGTCCCTCGATGTTAATTCTCCTCCTGAACTCAGTCTCCTTGAACTAAAAGCCCTAAATCTCAGCCTGATGTTGCTACCTATCTTCTTAGAAGCCCCAAGAGTCTCCCTGCTGTGTACACAAGGATATCTAAATACCTTTTCTTGATGCTCAGGCCTTACATCCTTTGTTCTCACTAATCATTTTATCCTCCACACCAACTAGGTTCCTTATCCATCCAGGGATAAGTCTGCAGGGCTTGTGGTTGTGGTCCTTTGAATTTGCTACTGGCTTCTTCCTTCCTGTCTCCATTCCTCTGTGAGGCTGTAAAACCTACTCTGGATGTCCCTTACACGGGAAATCTCTGAGCCCTGGCAGAATTGGGAAGTCTCTCTTCTTACTCTGAGAAGCTGAAACTTCATGTCCTAGAACATTGCCCTGGGTGACCTAACTGGGAACAGAGAACAAAGACTGTGACCATCTAAGCCTTTTAGAGGCCACTTCCTGGGAGCTTTCATTTGCCTTAGAGAGGATTAGGTTTGTTCTATTAAAAACTGTCCTTAAGGCTAAATGGAAGGTGGGGCACCCTTGTAATCCCATCTACTTATGAGGCAGAGACAGATAGATTTAGAATTTCTGCCCAGACTTGGCAACACAGGGAGGTCGAGGTCATGCCACAAACAAAAACAAATATATAAGGCTAGGTTTTTTCTTTAATTAATTTTTAATTTAAATTAAAAACAATCTTATTTTACATACCAATCCTGGTTCCCTCACCCTCCTGTTCTCCAGTTCCCTCCACCATCTCCCCATCTTACCCCATCCATGCCTCAGATGATCCCATGGGTGAAGTCTGTCACATCATTTGGGGCAGGACCACGGCCCTCCCCCTGTAACTAGGCTGAGAGAGTATCCCTCCACAGGGAATGGGCTCCCAAAGCCAGTTCATGCACTAGGGATAAATACTGGTTCCATGGCCAGCTACCTCACAGATTTCCCACACCCCCCAACTGGTACCCACATTTCAGGGGGCCTAGTTATGTCTTATGCAGGTTTCCCAGCTGTTAGTCTGGAGTCAGTGAGCTCCCACTTGCTCAGGTGAGCTGTTTCTGTGGGTTTCCCCAACATGGTATAAGACTGTGTTTTTGTTTTTTTTTGTAGCCTATTCCACAGAGAGGAAGGAAAGGGAAAGAGAATTCCTGGCAGGGTTAATTTCTTTATTGTTGAGTTTATAATAATAATAATAATAATAATAATAATATAATTATTCACTCAAAACAGTGGCTTTCATTTTGACATTTCACATATATTGTACTTTGCTTAAATCTGCCATCCCTCGTTACCCTTCACCTGTCCTGATGTCCTTCTTCCCATCTCTGTCACAGAAACATTAATCCATAGTTACTAACCATTTTTCTAGTTGGTTGATCTGGGGCAAATTGCTTTACCTTTGCAATTTCACTTTCTTATCTTTCAATGAGGCAAATGCCTGTGTCACAGAATTGCCATAAGGATATTAAAAATAATAATTGTAGTCATAGTGATAAACGTTTATTGAGTCCTGTCAGGATCCAGGAACTATGCTAAGTACTTTACAAATGTTAATTCATTTGATCTTCACCCTGGCCTTGGCAATGTGTTCTATGTACCCCCAGCTTCAGATGGAAACATGGAGGATTACAAAGGTCCTTAGCAAATAACCTGGATGTGTGAACAGCCCTGTTCTAATTTTATTTCTGTTGTTGTTAATCAGATATCTTGACAACAAACAACTTAGGGAAGAAAGGGCTTATTTTAGTTCACAATCCTAGGTTATAGTTCATTGCTGTGGGGAAATCATGACAGTAGGAGCTTGACACACCTGATCACATGATGCCCGGCAGTGTACAAAGAGAAATGAATATATATATTCATATATATATACATATATATATATATATATATATATATGTTCACTTTTTGCTTGTGATCAGCTTAGTTTCTTCACTCATAAGGTTCAGGGCCTCTTGCCTACGGAATGACACAGCTCACAGTGGGCTGCGACTTCCCACACCAGTTAAGGCCAGTCTCTGCAGACATGTCCAAGGAGTAACACAATGAAGGCAGTCCTTCACTGAGCATTTATTTCTTGGCAAATCTAGATTTTTATCAAGTTGGTGGTTAAAGCTAACCATCATAAGCCCCCAGATCCAGACCCCTATATATTCATGGGCTAAGAGTACAGGTGTAGGGCTTGACACATAGTAGGTACTCAAGAAATGCTACATTCTTCCTACGCTTTGCAAAACTGTGTAGAACAGCTGGGATGGCTGTATTTGGCTCATTGGGGGCTAAGTCTGGTTTCTAAAGTATCTCATTTCCTTCTTATTGTCTTGCCAGGGGAGTAGGGAACATCTGGGTATGCTGTGGGTGGGGGCTGAAGTGCAGACACTACAGAGAGGGGCACAATGCCTTGTTCAATCTCACCTGCACCCATTAACCAGATGGAACTTGGAAATGAATCTGAAAGTGCAATGAGGATGACTTGAGAAAGAGATAAACACCTGGTGGTAAAGATCTCCATTTTCTTTTTAGAGCCATTACATTTACAGTAACTCATGAACTCAGCACAAACCTAATTAAGCTCAAATAGAGATGCCTAAGTTGAAGATAACATGTACAGGGAGAGGCTTTGAGGTGGTTAGAAAAATCAAGCGATGGGATACAGTGAGGCTTGATGAAAAGGCATTTGGACCCTATGTAGGATGGGCACAAAGTCAGCCTTTCCATCTGGACCATAAGGGTCCACTGTTTACTCACCTCATTGATTCCTAATTTGCATGAACCTTGGTGGCACTCTGCTGCTGAAAGAACACGAGTTTTGTGTTTGACAGGCTAAGATTCAAACCCTTCCTCTTCAGTTCTTTAAGTTTGTGATTTGTTTTATCTGAGCCTTGATATCTCACTTGCAAAATGCGAACACCTACCTCCCTTCTGTGGAACTGAAATATCATAATGGTGCCTGATACCCTTCGAGGCACATAGTCTCTGCTCAAGAAATGGCTGCTCTTGTGAGTTTGATGTGTGCTCTTGTCCACATGGGACAGGAAGTGCAGCTTCTTCTGCTGCTCTCATAGCTCATTTGTCTGCCCCTTTCCTTTCTTTATGCTCTGTAATTTTGCAAGGGATCTCTGACTCTGGTCTCAGTCATTTGACCTCCAATGGCCAGAAGAACAATGGCAAATATGACATGTCTTGATAGAATACTTCTATAGTGTAGCTTTGCCTCTTTATTGATTCTTTGTGCTTCCCTGGAGTCCCTCCCCAGATGTGGCTGCTTCAGGATGAGAAGTATGTGGGTGATGCTGAAACAACACAGTCTTCCCAGTCATGACCCTCCTAGACCATCTGACTCCCAGCCCATGCCCAGATATGTGGAAGGGTCAGCCATGGTGAACAGACCTGCCCAATCAGGATACAGAGTCATTAACTGAATATATAGATGCTTATTGTTTTAAGATCTTGAGTTTGGGGATGGCTTACTATGCAAGTTTACTGTGGCATGAATTGCTTATAGACTGCCCATTCATGTTATAGCTACTTTTCCAGCTTAGTTCAAATTGCCAAGTTATGGAATCAACCTACAAGTTCACTAGTGATGGATGAATGGATTCAAGAAAATATATAGATATATACATATAATAGATTATTATTTGGCCATTATAACAAAGTAAAAAGGTGTTATTTGTAACAACACAGATAAGCCTGGGAAGTATTTTGATATATGAAATAAGGCAGGAAAAGAACAACAAATGCTCACATGGGAAGTCTGAAAAATATCAAAATTTTAAGAGCAGAGGCTAGAGTTGTAGCTGCCTGGCAGGGGTTGTGGGTGGAGGAGAAATGGAGAAAAGTGGGTATGAAGGTGCAATGTTTCACTCAGACAGAAGAAATAACTTCTGGATACCTTTTTCACAGCCTGGTCACTGTTGATTATAGCTAATACTGTACAGAACACTTGAAAATCGCTACAAGAGGAGATCTTAAATGTTCTCATGACACATACACCTACAGAAAGGAAACTATGATTGGTGATGGATGTGTTCTGAGATTGTAGTGATCATTTCAGTGCCTGCACATACCGTGGCAGTGGACACCTTAACTATCTACAAAATAGTGTGTATTCCCTTCCCAATTATCACTTTATAAAACTGGGGGAGCGGTGTCCCCATTCCTCCTCGTAGCATTTTATCGATGGCTGAGTGGATGGTTTGCTCCCTGAGGAGACTGTTCAAAGTTCAGGTTTCATACATTGCAGCTTTAGCTAGTTCCCTGAGGTCTTGCAACAGGGCCAGGTGAGAACTGGGATTTGCTAGGTTGTAGAACACAGGGAAAATATTGTTGTCCTTGCCTTCTTGCAACATAAGCCCAAGACTGTGAACTGGAGGAAGGCAAGCAAATAAGACTGGAAGCAGAGTCTGGTTCCCAGAAGGCAAACTATGGGATAATCACAGTAGATGTTTGAAATGGTTAGTGCCTACAGGAGACTTTCTACTCGGTGTTAATTTGTTGCTGGTATGGTTGTCTCCAAGTGCAGTAGGTGCCATGTTAGGAATCCTGTGAGTGAAGTAGCATGGGGCCATGTATCCTGTTCACCAGCAGCCAGTATAGAATTCCCTTGTTCCCTCTGGCATCAAATGGTGTATGGAGTAGCCACCAATGGCTGGAATGGGAGGCCCATCATCAACTGGCTGTAGGCTGCTCCATGTCATGTTGAATTTCCTGTGCAATCCCTCATAGGAAGCCCATACATTATTCTCTTCAGTTGAGGCAGCCACTTTCATAATTGATTCAAAATAAGAGGTAAGAGGAATTTGATTATTTATTACACTCAAAGCCTCAAAGAAAGACTTTCAGAAAGGATGGTGAGTGCATGGTCCTTAAACATGTACAAGTAGTGGCAGAATCATTACATATTGGCTTTGTGTGTGTGTGTGTGTGAGAGAGAGAGAGAGAGAAAGAGAGAGAGAGACAGAGACAGAGACAGAGACAGAGTCACACACACACACAGGGAGAGAGAGAGAGAGAGAGAGAGAGAGAGAGAGAGAGACTGTTCCTAAAATGTGCTAGTAGTGGCAGAGTCATTACATATTGAATCTCTCTCTCTCTCTCTCTCTCTCTCTCTCTGTATGTGTGTGGTGTGTGTGTGTGTGTGTGTGTGTGTGTGTGTGGAGGGGACAAAGGACAACCTCCTTCTTCAGGTTCTGTCTACCTTGATTGTTGAGAAAGCTTTTTTTCCTTGGCTTAGGGCTCTGACTGAGCAATACTGGCTGGCTGGTGAGCCCCAGGGATTTGCCTGCCTCTGTCTCCCTAGCACTGGGTTACAGGATATGCCTACAAACAGGATTTCCACATGGGTTCTAAGGATTTAATTTAGGACCTCATGCTTACAAGGCAAGCATGTAACCACCTGAGCCATCTCCCAATCTCTATTGACGTTTCCTGAGGATGAGTTAAATGACTTTGGCTTCTCCTAAAATGACAAGTAACAGGATTTTTCTATGAGACCAATAGAAAAATTGGGTATAACAGATAGTATTAAAATAATGCAAATTCAGTAGCAATTTTGGTTAAAGTGTGATTTTCATGATTGTATACACCCTGTAGCCTACGTATCATAAAAAATAGCACATCAACATATTTTCTTTTTTTCCCTCCTGGTTCTGGCAGGACCATTATCAAGAGAAGAAAGGCTATACTGACAATCGCCATGTCTCCATAAAGGCTTTTCATGTCTGGCCTCAAAGCTGCTTGGGAGGAGGCCGGTCTGGCTGTGGGGACTGGTGTGGCTGTCCTTCATCTGCTACTCTATCTCTGCTTTGCTCATACAAAGCTGTAAAAATGCTTTGTTGCAAGGAACATCAGCTGGGCTGTTACAGGGAGTAGTTTCATGGAGATTGAAGACCAGCAAGGGAAAGATGTGTGCCAAGTCAGTGACATGAGCAGTGATGAGAAGGAACCCCTGTCACTGATGATTCTACAGGTGTATAAGGAGGGCCGGGAATCAAATCCAGAAAGGAAAAGTAACAGCTGTTAAGCACCTACTGAGTACTGATCTTTCTATATACATTTATAGTCACCCTCACAGTAACTCCATGGGGCAGAACAATCTCTCCGTTTAACAGAAGGAGCCGTTGAAACTCAGAGGAAATACATATTACAGGTTGCATAACATAGAAAATTCTGAGCTGCAGTTTGAATACAAGCCTATGATGTGATACAGCCACTCCTGCCTTGATGCATCAGATATCATGTGGGCTTTAGGTAATTTTAAAGAAATTGGGCTGTAAGATGAATAATGGCCAAACAGAGATATTTGTGTCATAATCCCAAGGACCCATGAATTTGACCAGGCAGAACAAAGGAACTTGACCGTGTTATCATGTTAAGAATTTTGAGTGAGGACATTACCTGCTCAGCTTAACAGGAGAAATCACAAAGAGAGAGGTAAGAAAGTTAAAGACTGGAGGAAGTGATGTCATACATGTCCAAGAAGAACATGGGGTTACATGAATGATGGTCAAGGGAAAGATTTTCCAAAGGAGACCAGCCATGACTTTAGTCCCATGAGACTTAGTTTTGGATTTCAGACCTTCAAAACTATAACAAAAATCAATGTGTATTGCTCTATCTATATGTGTTTATTTGTCACAACAGCCACAAAAGCTATTACACATATTTACCTTGGATAGCAAATGCAAATTCACTATTATGTCCTTATTGACTTGTCCTTGAAGTATGTCTGTCTTGGCCCATATTGAACTGAGAAGTTAACTTTGGCTAAACAAAATTCTGAACTCTTGAGGGGAGCAATGGATCTAGATAACTGTTAAATGATTGTTTTGATCATTGGAAGTCAAGGACAGTGTTAGAAAAAGTATGGTTCAGTGCTGGTTAGTGGATTATTAAGAAGAAAGCATCTTTCCGGCCATACCCCACTCACTGGCTCTACCTCTCAGGAGGAAAGGTGAGAAGTTCTGAAAATGGGCTGATGTTAATATTTAAGCCCTTTAATAAAGGTTGGGGAGATTGTTCAGTTGTTAGAAGTCTTTCTGGTCATACTTGAGGACCCAAGTTCCATCCCTAGCACTCAGGTAAAAATTTGTCATGGTAGAACACAATTATAATCCTAATGCAGAAGAGGGAGAGACAAGCAGATCTTTGGGGCCTTCTAGACAGTCAGCTTGACTGAATCATCAGACTCCATGTTCAGTGAGAGACCCTGTTTCTAAAAAGGTGGAAAGTGATTTGAGGAAGACACCCAATGTTAGCCTCTCCACAGACATACACACATGTGCATGCACATACATAGACACATACAGGTAAAAACACTTGCTCGTACATATACAGACACACGTACATGCATCTATACCCCCATTTATCTACACCCCACAACATGTACACATGCAAACCTACAAGTATATGTGCCTGTATACACACATGTATGTACATGAGCATATACCAGCACACATGTACACACTTGAAAGACATGCACATACCTTAAAATAGAAACCTTTCATAATAGTGTGACATCACCAAGATATCTAACCCTGTGATTGGAGGATGCACTTCATTGAATTGTTGTCCTAGTCACTGTTCTATAGCTGTGAAGAGGCACCATGACCACCATGACCACAGCAACTCTTAAGAGAAACCATTTAACTAGGGGCTTAGTTACAGTTTCAGAGGTTTAGTCCATTGTCTTCATGGCAGGGAGTATGGTGTCAGTCATGGCAGGCATGTTGTTGGGGACATAGTTGAGAGTTACATGATCCTACTGATCCTGAGGCAGAGAAGCCTCAAAATTCATCCCTAGTGAAACACTTCTTCCAATAAGTCAATCCATTCTAGTCTTTTACAAGAGAGCCATTCCCTGGTGACTAAGCATTCAAATACATGAGCCTATAGGTCCCATTCTTATTCAAACCACCACAACTGTATAGAACATTTCCAGTGTGGTTGAGATTGGGTATTTAGTAGCAGTTGGCATGAGCCAGCCTTAGTCACATACATGCATTTGTTCATACAATTTGCCATGATCAACTGGGAATTTGCAATTACAAAACCAACATCCAATCTCTTACAAAATTTGAGAAGCACAGACATAGGATCAGATTAATTACATAGACCTGGACATTGTTAGATTCTAATGTTTAAATCTTCTGTGTACCTTCAGCTCTCAACAGAATCATATTAACATTTATGTATGTGCTTTGTGGATTTGAAGGCTACAAATTGAACAACTTGCTTTTAGAGACTCTTGTTCATTTGATGTGGCTTTCACTACAAAAGTACTGCCCCTGATTTCCATTCTATGTTTGTGACACCAGCTTTTTGGGTTTCACTTGTGCCCATTCTCTGGTAACCCAACACCAAGAGGATGGCCAAGGCACATGCTAGACTTTGGTGGCATGGCCACACTTGCTGACCTGCTGACTACGAACTCTGTAATGGTTTGAATCTCAGTTGTCCCCATAGGGTCACATTTTTAGTTCTTGTTCCCCTATTCAATTACAGTATTTCGAATACAGTGAAACTTTTAAAGTGGGGCTTGGCTGGCAGAAGTATGTCATTAGTGGTAGACATCTGAAAGTTTTAACCTGGTCCCTGTTTCCAGACACTCTTTGTTTCCTAGTCTGCCATGATGTGAACAGCAACATGTGGTGACATATTATTTATGATTTATTAAAGCTTGACTGAGAATTCAGAAAGCAAATACAGCTTTACGCTATAGATATCAGGCAGTGGTGATCCACACCTTTAATCCTAGCAGGAGAAGCTAGGAGGTGGTGGTACACACCTTTAGTACTAGCACTCAGGATTAAGAGGTAGACAGATCTCTGTGAGTTCAGTCCCACCAGATCTACACAAGATTGTTCCAGGCCTAAAGAGAAATAGCTCACACAAAAATGATCATAGCTCCTGGGATCATATGCCTTTAATCCCAACACTGGAGGGGTATAAAAAATACTCAGGGTCTTTAGTAGAGTATCAGGTATTTGCTCTCTAACCACATCGAGGATAGGAAGACATTGAAATTTCACGATTCTCCAGCCACACTGAGGACTGGCTTTAGTCTGCAGTTTGGTGGAGCCAGGATCGCATTTCAGTCTGAGGTAGAGTGAGAGCTGGTGCCCAGCTGCTTTGCTTTTCTGATCTTCATCTTGAAGCTTGAACCCCAGTATGTGACTCTGTGCCTTTTATTTTTCATGCTAGAGCAACGTCATACTCCATTAGCAATGAATGGAACAACTCTAACTGCCATACTTTTCCCACCACAAAACATAGAAACTTCTCTATAACCATGGGATTTGATTAACCATTCCTCCTATTAATTGTTTCTGCCAGAAATTGTCATCACAGTGATGCAAAAGTAACATATACTATAACCCCAAAGCCATATTTGGGGCCTAGATTTTACAACTCTCACCAGCCTACCTCCTCGGGCCTGTGAGCCAGGATTTTGCTCCCCTAAAATCCTAAACTCATCCAGAACACTTATACGGAAGGGATCAGAGACTAGGTACTTGCCCCCTCTTTCCCATTACTTCTTTCTTATTTCTGCATCTTTTCCTTGGACATTGAAATGGACAGTCATTATTCAACAGGGACATCGATACTTATAGAATATGAGTTTTATCTTGAAGAAAAAATCATCAGAATTTATGATCAGATTAAATATGGTAAAGAAGGTAGAGAAGAAACGAGGATACTCTCTAGAAATAGTCTGTGTGTCCCATCTCCACCCAGACAGTGGTACTATCCCCACTGATCACAGTGGACATATTGGAGAAGAAATAAATTCAAGTAAAAATGGCAAACTCAGTATTGGACATTCTGAGTCAAGAAGGCAATACCAACTTTCTTATGTCACTCTGGGAAAGAAGACAGGAGACTCTGATGCCTAGGTAGTGCCTGCTACTTTTCTTAAGGCCTTTGTGTTTTAGGACCCAATGTGCAATCCCAGCCAGCCTGTGGTATTCTCCTGCCAGATAAACAACTTTCCAGAGTGCCAACATTAGACAAGGTCACTCTGTAATTGTGATGAGGTTGCAGACCCCTTCACAATCTTGTCTGGGCACAGACAACATCAAGGTCACTGTGAAAATCAAAGAAGCAAACAGCTCCCTGGCAGCTAATATGAGGACTGCCTTGTATATTCCAGCTTTACCCTTGGCTGTATTCTTTATTTCTCTGTATCACATGAGATTTATGATGGTACTACAGTTGTGGCATCACCCTCACTTCCAAGTAATCATCACTTGTTCGTCACTCACATCCCAAATTGTTGTGCCCAAATTCTGAACCCCCAAATCACCAAGAGACCCATTCCGATGCAAAAGCAAAGAGTCTTTTACTGTTTAACAAGTTAAATGTCTTAACTCAGGCCCTTTGTCCATTCATAATGGCAGGTGGAATGAGAAGGACCTGGAGAAACCACAAGGTGGGGAATTTATTGGGGTGTGCAAGGGGGGTGTCTAGGGGTAAGCAACAGTTTCAGGATTGGTGTGCTTCCTGGCTTGGGTGACCTGTCCTGTGTTGATTGGCCAACTGGTTGTTATGGCCTATAGGCCCTCCTGGGGGCAGTTTGCTATGCTCTACACATCACTGTTATGCCACTTTTACCATAAAGCACATCCAGAGCCTGCCAGATAACCTCTGATTGGTTCCTTGCCACGTGGAGGTTGTCTGACCTCCTAGTGACTAGGGCAGGTCTTGCAAGGTCAGAAGGTCAGACACTAAGCAACATGTGCTGAGTCAGTGGCCGCTGTCTTGCTAGATCTTTTCTGCAGCCTGTCATGACTGCTGAAGCAGAGGGCTGAGTGAGGGTCTGGTCCCTTCACAAATAACCCAGCAGGGGCTCACATTCTATGTTATTCTCAGTTCTTCCCACTGAGATACCTCAAGGTTCCATATAGTAAGCATTCTCAATGCTGTGGTGAGTGCCAAAGTTAACTTTGCTGTGAACACAACCATAGTTGTGTTCACAGTCCAGGTGTGTTCTTGGCGATTTTTCATTTGGAAGAGATTGACATCTCTAGAAGGATGGCTAGTGATGATGCCTCCAGATAGTCAGATAATCATTATCTCTTCTTCAGAGTGTTCCTGCTTGCTCGGTTCCCAGGTCATAATAGTCCTGCAGAAACTTGTAGACTGTAAAATGATCTCCCTTTTTGTTTATTTGTAATTCCCTTTCCCCCATTTCTACCTTACATCAGTTTACTATGTGGCTGTGTTCCCTGCACTCTCCCTGACTTCCCCTGCATCTGGAGCAGCCTAAGATTCTCAGCACAGATTTCCCCCCTTTTATATTGTCTCTATGTGTCCATGAATGTGTAAGTGCATATGTGTGTCCTTTCACTTGCAGGCATCCTTTCTCTGGTGCCATCCACATTATTTTATAAGACACTTGCCAAGTGGGGTAGGCTGACCTGCCAATGAGACCCACGGATCCAACTGTCTCCACTTTCTGATGCTAGGATTCTAAGAGCCTACCCCCATGCCTGTCATTTCCATGGACATACTGGGGAATCGAACTCAAATCATCACGCTTGGAAACAAGCACTTGAGGGGTATTTCCCCAACCCTGCATAGATTTTTTTCTTCAAAGGTCTTGCATAGTGTTTCTTTTTCCCTCTACTGTGAATAAAGTTTGACGCTCATCTCAGAACCATGGAAGGAAAAAGCAAACCCTTTGTCCCAACCCACATTGGAGCAAAGAAGCAGGCAGCAGGAGGTGCCCTCTCCAAGCCTCACCCAGCAGCTCTGGCCACCCTGAGGATGCAGCTCACATTCTTGGGATGTGGATTGCCATTGATCCTCTCCCGGAGGAGTCTGGCAGTTCTATTTGGCTATGAAAAAGAGCCTGCCATGTTGATGAATTATTTAAACCTTAGCAGCACCCAATTATGCAAATCCGATTATCTGTTTAAGGGCAGCTTGGCTTGGAACAGCTTGTAGTTGTGATACTTATTATTATTATTATTTTGGCTGAAAACCTGGCAAATTCAGTTGAAAATGGAGAGTTTAATTTCACCCGAGGCCTGCTTAGCTCAGAGAACCATCCTTGATGGGAGCGGGAGGCCACCTTGGTTTGTCTGGGATTGCCTTCCTTCCTCTGTTGTTTTCACACAGCTGAGGCTTGAGGGTGGGGAGCTCCACTAGCTGCTTCTATTGCTTCTTCTTGCACTGTAAAAAGCTAAAACTGGCCATATTACATGCAGGATCCTGGTGCAGTGAGGACTCAGATTCTTGCTGTACATCTAGACTGGCCTTTTCTAATTCCCACTGCCTCTCTGCTATGAGGAGGCAAATAGACAGCGGGGCTCGGGGCTTAACACACAGGTCTTCTTCCAAATCTGCTGTGGCTTAACAAATGAAGAAAGACTTCATAGGTGGCACAGAACAATTAAGAGTCCATAATTTAGAGACTAGAAACCCAATCAGTCGCAGACTTGCTCTGAGATTATGACTTAGCCCCTTTCCTGAGCTTCAGATCTAACTCTCCTGGAGAACAGTTGAGGACATGTATTTGACCTACATTATGTCTGTAAACTTGTCCAGCTCCAGCAATCTGAGAATTGATTCCTAGATTAAGTAGGACACTAGGGCCAGCAGCTGCATGTGGCCTCTGCAATGGCTCAAGACGGCACACTTGAAGGTTTTCATGCATGGTTGTGTATTCTGCTTTTGCCATCTTTACGTTATTGGTTTTTGAGGCAGGATTTTATGTAGCTCAGACTGGCTTCCAAAGTACAATACAATGTGAATGACCTTGAACTTGGCCCAAGGAAAAAAGCACCATGCTGACCCTTCTCCTTGCTGTGACTTCAGAGAAGCTCAGAGCCATTTGCTGGACTTCGGCATTTCATTCTTGTGTCATTTCCTAATGGGCTCTTCTTGTCCTGTGCTTTCCTCCTTCCTCTAGCTCTTTATGACTGCCCTGCTGACCCCACTTAAGCCAGGCAGAAATAGCTCTTCGGTCCCACTTCAGAGACAGACTGTAGTCTTCTCAGTCCAGTCTCTTTGATTATTGCATTAAATAGGCCACAGAGCAAACATCCAAGGAGACAGAAGACCACAAACAGCCTTTCACGGGGAGTGTATAGAAGAACCAGAGAGTGGCAGCAAGGGACTGATTTGATTGCTCAGCCAGCAGCAGCAGCAGCAGCAGCAGCAGCAGCAACAGCAGCAGCAGCAGCAGCAAGGAGATTGTAGACCTCAGTTACAAGGAGCTCAATTCTGCCAAGAAGCATTCTCTCTGGAAGACAGCTTCAGCTTCAGGTGAGGTTAGCACAGGTAACCAGATTTTGACAGATTTGAGACCTGTGTAGATAATCCAGCTGGCTACTCTAGGGTTTTAGACCAATGGAAACAGAAACAGTAGATGTGGACTGTTTTAAGCAGCCAACCAAATGTGAGTAAAGCCTTTCAAAGCTTCTTGATTCCCCCAGAAAAATAGTACTAACAACTCCTTAGCAAAGATTCAGGACTTCCATTGTCCAGGCTTTGTTGATTTGAGCAGATCCATACCTTAACCCTCTGTCCTTATCTGCTGGGGTTAGTTCTCTTTGCTTACTTTGAAGGGAGCCTCCCCTGCTTGTGCCCTCCAGCTTCTAGAATATTCTCCATTCTCAGCTGACTTTCCCTTTTTGTCTAGCACATCTTCTTAGTAACTTTGCCTCAGTTGGTGACATCATTATTTTACCTCACAGCACACCAGACTCTCTCTGTCCCTTTCATAACCTTCATCTTAGCAGTTTGTTAGTACCACTTTCTCTCTTTTCCACACAAGACTGTGATTCTTGATGGCAGGTGCCATATCTAATATTTTTCCAAAGTCTTGGAAGCGAACGGTGTTGGAACCAATAGGCACTCTGTGAGTACAAATGACTGGTGTTAAGAGGTTTGGCTTTTAGGAAATCACTCTTGGTGACTGTGGTAGAAGATGAAATGGAAGGGCTAGACAGAAAACACAGAGAAGAGTCAGAAAGAGTTCGCAGCAGCCTGGGAAAAGGATGGTGGGCTAAAAATGTGGTGGTAGGAAGCCCGGAGTTCACTGCAGAAGCAAAATTGTATCAATGAATGAAAAATGCTCATGAAAATGGCACCTGGCTCTCAGGCTCTGGTACAGCCTCTCAATCCACTAAACACTTATGGAAACAGGAGATAAGAGCTCACAAATACATCTAGAACCAAAATTGGGACCCTGATGAATATTGAATCAGAGAGGCTTTCCCACTAACTATAAAGCAAATGAAGTTGAAATGAGGAAAACCCATTTCCCTTGGCCTTATGAAGAACTGATGCAATTTGAAGAAAAACATGAAGTAATTTGTAGGAGATGCTTTGGTAATGAGACCCTGGGACTATCATGACTGGTAGATGAAGTCTCTTTCTTTCTTCAGTGAAGTCACCAGAGTATTGCTCCTTCCAGCCCCATTTTATTTCTGTATTTCTCATCTCCATCTATCTAGCAAGGCCTGTGTTATTCAGAAACAGTAATTACCAACAAAGACGAAAAGTGTGTGTATGCACACTGGAAGGCTATTTTGCGCTGTTCAAGCAGTACAAATAAAGAGCTGTAGGCAATAGAAAGGACTCAAGGACACAATGTCATTGCATGTTGGCAGTTGTTCCATGTATCCTATTTCCTCCAAGGGTTAGAGACCCAGTAACCAGTGTAGGGAGTTCGAGGCAGGAAGATTCAGAAGTTCAAGGTCATCCTCAGCTACATAATGAGTTTGAGGCCTGTCAGGGTTACCTGGCTATAAGACTGCCTCAAAAACAAAACAACCAGTGAAACTCTGCTATTCCGTCTGTTGTTGAGTACAAGATGTGAGCAGTGTGGTGGTTTGAATGAAAATGGCCCCCATAGGCTTGTAGATTTGAATACATTGTTACCAGGGAGTGGTCTTATTTGAAAGGATTAGGAGGTGGGTAAGCTAGTCACTGCGGAATGCCTTTGAGATTTCAAATTTCCCATTTCAACCACAGAGTCTCTCTCTTCCTGCAGATTTGGATGCAGAACTCTCAGTTATTTCTCTAGCACCATGTCTGACTGTGTACTGCCATGCTCCCTACATAATGATAATGGACTGAACGTCCGAAACTTTAAATGCTTTCTTTTATAAGAGTTTCTGTGGTCATGGTGTCTCGTCATAGCAATAAAACACTGACTAAGACAGGCATTATATTTTATTCTGTATTTATACATAATTTAGAGAGATTATGTTTTTTTTCAAGAGGAACAATAGAAAAATCATATGAAATTTCTTAAAGCAAAAAAGACCTCTTTTTGGATATGATAGACTCTGATGACCTCCAACGGAAGGCCTCACTCTCCCTGGGGAGCAGAAAGGATATGTGATAGGTAAGGTTTTAGTTGGGGGGGAGGGAGAGGGAACTGGGATTGACATGTAAAATCTTGTTTCTAATTCAAATTAAAAAAAATCTACAAAAAAGGACCTCTTTTGATTATATTTGTTACATATAAATAAATGTATATATAAATATACAAACAACCTGCTGAGTATGCTTTTCGTATATTTATGGTTTCAGTACTAACTACTTCATATTTGATAACCAATAAGGGGCTTATCCTTAGGAAAAAAGGGAAGGTGACTTGGAGGGGCTAGAGGCAAGAGAGGGAAGAAGAAATGTTCTACAATTCCATTTTAATTAAAAATGATTAGAACTCATTAAAAAATACAAAAAGAGTCCATAAACATGAAAGAGATCAAGTGGGGTAGATGAGAAGGTTGAGAGGAGGAAAAGAAGACATGATGTGGTTATATTATAATCTCTAATAGGTCTTCTGTCCCCCCCCATACCCTCATAATACATTTTTCCACCAACATAGTAAGCCAGATCAAGCTGAATTGAAAAAGTATCACAATAGGATTATTTGAGCAAAGCAACTCCCAAGTATGTTCTCCAGTGCCGAAGATTGAGGCCTGAGAAGCAACACCCACAAATGAAAGCAGGGTGACTTTATAGGTTGTAGGCTAGGTCTGCCACAAGCTGGGTTTGTGCCCAAGTATGGTCAAAAGCTGAATGCTTAGGTGGGGACTTGGGCTTCTGGTGACAACAGGAGAGGAAGTTGCAATGGTTGCCAAGATGTGGAAATGGGCTTTATGGTGCCTTCCCTTGGTTCCATTCATTTGGAAATTATATGAATGGGAGGTGTTTGGGGAGAAAGAAACAGGAATGGGGCTTTCTGGATCATGCAAGGGCAAGATATAGATTCCAACCAAACAATTTCGAAGGACAAAAAATTATAAACAAAGAAAGAAAAGAATAAGAGATTAGTGATGAAGATAGAATCCAGGGAAATAATTATCAAAGAACTTTTTTATACATCAAAAAAAAAATAGTCTAGGACTATGGAGATGGCCCTGTGGCTAGGGGTGCTTGCTGTACAAATATGAGAACCTAAGTTCAGATCTCCAGTAGTCTTGTAAAAGCTAGGCATGACCATGCATGCCTATAATTTCATCCTTACTGAGGGAGGAGATAAAGATCACTGGGGCTTGCTGACTTCCAGCTTAGCTGAAAAATAAAAAAGAGCAAGTTATAGATTCAGTGAGAAGTTTTGTTGCAAAGAAATTAATGAGAGAGTGAGAGTGATAAAGGAAGGCACTTGACATATTCCTCTAGCCTCTACAATTGTATGTATGGGTACTCACACATGCACACGTGCACACACACACACACACACACACACACACACACACACACACACACACACACGGATACATGGTTTTCTTGAAAAGAAAGTAAATAAATCAAAGGAAACCTGTTGAGTTAAGGAGGGTACTGCATGAAACAAAGAATTCCAGTTACTCTTTAGCAATGGAATAAAAAACAAACTATAATTATAGACTGTGTAGAAAGGAAAGAACAGTGTAACTACAAGAATACAGCTTACCAACATGGATGGAATGTTTCCAAAGATATACCCAAAGGAATACTCAGAGCCATTGACAATTTTCTGATCAAGCAAGTGAGAAAAAATATGAACTATGTATTTAGCTTGAGTAGCAAGAAAAAAAATCTATAAAATTAACTCAAAGTAAGAAAAAAATCAAAACATATTAAGACCGGAAGGTAATAAATTACCAGACAGAAAAGTAGAGGAATTGCAAATAAATCTAAGATTAAGTTTTTTTTTTTCTAAGGAAATGAATAAAAAAAATTCTATGGCAATCTGGGTAACTGGAAACCATGCCCTCCCCCATCAAACATTCAACACTAGAAAATGTAAAAAGAGTCTAAACATAGATAAAATGGCAATTGAGGTATAGTGCTATAAAATCTTACCATTGGTAAATTTAAAACCTGATTAAACAGAAAGAGTTTTATAGAACAGATAGAAAGGACACAAAGGAATCCAAGTCAATATGTAACATAGATACTTGCATGTAGATGTTTATTGAAGTACTATGGTAGCTGAATTATGGATTCCAGTAGCAGAGGAATGAAGAAAGAAAATTTGGCATACATACATAATGAAACATTTTCTTCAGCTACAAAGAAGAATGAAGTTCTGTAGTTTTCAAGAGTGAATACAAGTGGAAATAGTCATATGAAGTTAAATAAGCAAGTCTCAGTGAAACAAATATCATATTTTCTCTCATTTGTGGCTCCTAGAATTTTATATAAGTGCTTAAAATCATATATGAACATGTGAAATGAAAATAGTTGTAAAACTACTTGGAAGAACAAATAGAGTTAAGGTAGCAGAGGAACAAGAAAAGGGAGTATAGGAGGGTATGAAGAGAATGTGTTTAATTTGCAATGTGTACTCAAAATATTACAATGTATACTTGTATGAAAATATTTTTAAAAAATCTATTTAAGTGAGCATGACATAACATATCCATAAATATATGAGAAAGAATTTCAAATAATTACCTTAAAATGGTAAGAATATCATATATAATTGCTAGGCAATTTCTTCTATATTTTCATGAAGAAAATTATCTTTGCAAACATTTTCAGTGCATAAAAAGAGAGGAGTAACAAAACTAAATGAAATTGACTTAGCAATTCCCACATCTGTTAGAGAGGAAAAGCCATGATACAGAGTTTTTATACCCAGCTAAATATACAGTCAACAAGAAAACTTCCTTGGCTGTGAAGGGTTCTTACCTATTATAGGAATTGCACATCACATAAGTGGAGAAGAGTGAATCACTCAATAATTGATCCTGGGGTAATTGAATGTTCCTAAACACGCACATTTTCATTATAATCTCCTATAAATTACTGAATTATAGGTACACCAAAGGAAACAATTAAAAGAGAAAACATGTTAATGTTTTTTTAAAAATAATAAGCTGACTTGGAAAAGACTTCAGAGAATTGAAATAATTGGTGACTTTCATCATGGAAAAAGAAAATAAGTGTTCTTATTGTAGAGCTGGCAAAGCTTTTTTAGGTACAGAAATAAAAACTTTAAAAAGAAAGTATTCTTAAGACTTAATGAAATAACCATTAAATAAAATTGCTAAATAAACATAACTTTCTTCAAAACTCAATAACCATATTTAACAGATAAATATAAACCAAGGAAGCATTAAATGCACACACACACACACACACACACACACACACACACACACACACACACACAGTTCCAATTGCAAAGGATAAGTTGGGGCTGTTGAGATGGGTAAAGTGCTTGCTTGCTTATTGAAACAGGAGAACTCAAAGTTTGTATCCCTAGGTCATGTGAAAACTGGACATGACAGTACACACCTGTCATTCAAAAGTAGTGGGGTGAGGATTTTCAGGTGCAGACAAGTGCACCTAGGCCTTGACTTGCCAGGCATGAAAGAAGTTTTCTGTGTACAATGCTAAGTGAGCATGTGGGGAAAATGAGCAGTTTCCTACATTATTAGTGCTGTGAAAATATGTATAGTCTCTAGTCTCTATGAAAGGAAACAGTCCATAAAGGCTAATTGTGTTTTTGTTTTTAGATCATAATTTAATTACTTTACTCCCTTCCCTTTCTTCCCTCCACAACTTACCATATACTCTTTACAGTTCTCCTTCAAACTCATGCCCCTCTTTTCCAATATATATATATATTCCTAAACATAACCTGTAATCTTGACTGTCCCTTTAAGAAATAGGACAAAACATGTGAACTATAAGAACCTTACATACAGTGCTCCTGAAAATGGTAACAAGCCTAGTCATTATGTGAGTCTATATGGAAGTTCCTCAAAAAACTAAAAACAGAACCATCATTTGCCCCAGCCATAGTATGCCTGAGTATTTTCCTGAAGGACTCAAGTCAACATGTTATAGAGACACTTGCACATCAACGTGTACTGCTATCTGTAGTTGAAAGTTTTCTTTTGTCCCAATGTTCCCCCCTGGACCAGTTTTTCTCTTCCTCTGGGTCTCCACTGCCATTTATGAAATAACAGTCTGAAGCTTAATATTAAGGTATAATTGTTTGGCTAATGGCTCAGACTTTTTACTGGCTTGCTCTCTCTCTCCTATAAATTAATCCATTTCTATTACTCTGTTTATTACCACGAGGTTGTGGCTTAGCAGTAATGTTCTGGCATCTTACCATTTCGGTAACTACATGGTGTCTCCCTGACTCTGCCTTCCTTCTCTCTACTTTTTTGTATGGATTTCCTACCTAGCTATATTTTTCTTGCCATTGGATGAAACACCTTTATTCATCAACCAATAAAAGCAATGTATATTTGCTGCATACAGAAGGACTTTCCACATCAGCTATGTATGAATGCTAACTTATGACATAAGTCTCAGTGTATAATCACAGAAGGATGGATAAGTAAATATGCTACATATACATAATGAACTGTTTTTAGCTCTGAAGAAGATTTTTTTTTACAGGAAAATTGATACAACTGGAGATAATCATTGTAAATGAATTAAATCATTCTCAGAAAGATAAAATATATTTTCTTTCTTTGGTGATTGCAATATTTCATACAAATATCTTAGAAAATGTATGAATATATGACATTAAAATAGAAACAAAACTGTTGTGTGGGACAGAAAAGAGTAATGGGAGAAGGAGGAATGAGAACAGGAAAAGAGAGGTACTGATGAGGGATAGGGGGATATGGTGTGAGCAGATCATATCCTTGTATGAAAATGTTCTAATATAACAATATCACAAAATGAATATACAGAATTAATGATTTGGAAAGTGGTTACAGAATCCCAAAGAAGAAGATAAGGAGGAAGAAAATAATAATAATAAAAATAACAACAACCATCACCAGGACAAGGTATGACTCTAGTAGATAAGTGAAGCACCCTCTTGGGTGTATCTGTAAGGGAGGCTATTGAATACATTTAGATAATGAGGACTCTGATGAAAGGAATGAATGGATTCTTTAGTGGATTTGTAGCATGATAGAGTTATTGGAGAGTGCTGCAAAGTAGGTTCATTGGGATGTGTATACTTCTGGGGTTTGTATTTTTCCTGACATCTTCCTGTGTTCTTTTCTCTGCTTTGTGTCAGGTATGGGAAAGCTCCTTTGCCACAAGATCCTACTACCAGGTTCTCAGCTTCACCACTCGCTCAGAAATACACTGTCAAGAGACTATGGACTAAGCTCTCTGAAACGATGAGCTGAAATAAATAATTCATTCCCTTAGATTATTCCTGTTTGGCATTTGATCACAGTTACAAGAAAGTAATGGATAAAGTCAACAATGATAAAAAAAACTTTATATACAAGTCTTTGATCCTATATTTCTATAAGCTAGGAATGAATCCTGAAGAAATACACATTTTATGTATAAGGATATTGACTGAACATTATATAGAACAATGAAGTCCAGAATTAGGGGAGTGGTTAAATTATGTATTCCCATATTATAGAACATTATGCACAATTAAAATGATATAGAAGTTTGATGCCATGTGAAAAGTTATGTGGTTGAGTACAAAAAATAGAGATCAGAAAAATGTGAAGGCTGTCATGTTATGCATGCAAGAAACTATACAGTGTGCAATTATGTATGTGGGCATGCATGCACAGGAGAGGAAGACTCTAGGGGCATGCCTCAAAATAAATAACACTGGGTTTTATTGTTGATACTCTTCTAGATTTTTAAAGATTTCTATAATGCATATATCTGACTTGGTAATCAGAAAAATATCAAAGAATACAAACACATTTTCTATCACAATACATGACCCATTTTTCCCCATATATCTTCACTCATGAATAATAATATAACACAGACATGCACAGAAGGCCCCGATTCTCCAACTCAGTACCTCAAAGGTATTTAGATTTCTTCTCACAGCTTCTGATGGTTTCTGGGCCCCACTACCATTGTGCTCTGCGTTGGTCCTTGACTCTGTGTGTAAATGCTACTTTTTTCATCAGCCTGAACATGCAGTTCAGCCACTTCTTCCAGTGCCTAGCAAGCTCCTCACCAGTAACTGGGGATGAGTTCCTCACATGACTGAAGTGTAGGTCTGCTGGAAGATCCCTGGACTTCCAAAGTAAGGGGTCTGATTGTTTTCATTCTCTGTCTTCTCTCTCCTCTCTTCAATGTCTCACAACTACATTTTTCTAAAGCCACAGAAAAGCCTCTCTTTTTTTCTATCATCATGACTCACATTTAGCTCACCTCTTTCCCCAAAATGCATCCCAGTGATGCTCATTCCCTTGCCAGGAGGAATGTAGTTTATAGATCATGAAGGGAGTGAGGCAAAAATTTTTTTGTCCATCTTGTTAGGTGAACACAGTGTATAGCCTCATACATATACAGTGCTATTTACTCTTTTACTAATATTAGTATGATTTCATGTTGCTACTAGTTTAAGAACACTTTTCATATTAGGAGAATAAGTAATCTACTTATTAAGATTACTTTCCTATAAAAATAGCTACATTCCCAGCATCCCTTTAGCCTCTTCATTCTCTCCACATTGATTGGTCTAAAATGCTGAGGCCTTCTTTAGGAAGAAAGGCTAGTGGTGACTGAAAACCTGTAACATGCTAAGCAGTGGGTTCCAGGATGTGTCTGTGTTATTTCATAGGTGCTTCAGATCCTTTTGGAACTAAGTGAAGCTATAAATACATTAGAAAGTTACATGAATTCATGTGTCTCTAATGGTGGTCAGTACCCCAGTTTTAGGAGAGGAAAAGGAGACCAAGAGAAGTGGGTATTGCTGGACAATGGGGAATTGGACTTTTGGGCTCAGCCTCAGGCCAGTTGTTGAAATCATTCTGAGAGAATGCACCTTCCAGGCCTAGGCATCCTTGTGCTTCTCTCTACTGACACACACCTGATTGGCCAAGGAAGTGCAGCAAAGTATGAAGAGGTCAAAGTCTGAGTCACGAGATCTGGCTACCGTGCCCTTTGTCTAAGCTCATCCTGCCCTCTGACTCTTTCCTTACCTGTCTATAGCATCACATGTTCATGTCCCATTTCTTCTATATTTCCTGAGCCTGTGATTCTTGTAGTAACCTTGACATGAACTGTCCTGTGGTGAGGTCACACAAGGTCATCTACAGAAAAGGTTTGGTACTGCAGGAATGCTAGCAAGAGCTTAATTTTTGTAGTGTAAATGTTTGATTTTGATTTTTTAAAATACTTTTCAATCAAAAGACTCTCACTGTCTTGAATAGTATTCCACAAATTCCTTTCTACCTGGAATCTCAGAATGCAACCTTAATTATGGGGGGAAAGCCTTTACAGGTTTGTTTAGTTAAGATGAGGGTATATTGGGGGTGGGTCCCATATCTAGTGATAGATATCTTTGCAAGAAAAGGGAAAGACAAAGGCCGGCACAGAGGGAAGGGCTCTGGGAAAATGTAAGCAGAGATTCGGTGGAGACAACCAAAGCCAGAAAACATCAGCATTTGCTAAAAACCTGAAGAATCCAGGAATAGACAAGGAAAGATTTTCTTCTAGAACTTTCAGAGGGAGTGTGGCCCTGTCAGCATTTTGATGTCAGACTCCTCCTTTCAAACACATGAGAAAACAAATTTCTATTATTCCTGGTCACTCATTTTCAGGCAATTTGTGGTAGCTAAAACCTGGAAACCTAATATGGTGCTTTTCTTTGCCCTATTGATTCAAACACCATAGCCTACAACAGCTAGATGTGGCTTAAAATCTGGCAGACTAAAGAAGAGGCAGGAATTATTTGGGGTTTTTGTCAGTGGGGGGAGTGGATATTAGTCAAGGAAATATGTTGGGCTTGAGTCATGGGAGACAAATGGCCACAGGTATTCTTAGTGTGAGCAGAGGCAGCAGCTCCTCCTGAAGACTGTGCATTTGGAGCATCCTGTGAGTCCTTGATGAACTGTTATTTAGCCATCTGAAACCGGGCAAAGACAACATTTGCTAGCTTCCATATTTTTTTCTCAGCTCTATCAAGGGCAGTATTGCTTATTCCTTCCATCATGGATGATTCTGTGCTGAGGCAACATGTGAAATGAAGCAGAGAACATCAAATAAATTGTCTAGGACAAAGTGTGCTTTCACTTTTGAGGCAGCAGAGAGGCCACACTGGGGACTCTGCACACAAAAGCATCCATTGCAGTGTGACTTGGAGTTGACGGAAAGCAACTGTTTGTAATCCAGTTATGAACATAGGGCCCAAAGGATGGGGTGTCCCATGTTCAATAGATCATGACGTCTCTGATCCCTGATTTGTTCTTCTGCAGTACAAGCTTGTCACTATGAAGTTTAAAACAGAGTGGTTGTGCTTCAGAACCTTTTCTCCAGTTTTTAGAAGTGTGTGTGTGTGTGTGTGTGTGTGTGTGTGTGTGTGTGTGTGTGTGCGCGCGCGCTCGTGAGCATGTGCGGGTGTTAAAATTTAAAATAATTTATGAGCAGATGTGTGTGCCTGCATGGGTTACATTCACCATGTGCACTCCAGTGCCCAGGGAGGGCAAAAGAGAGCACTGGGGCCCTGGAAAATGAGTTTACAGGTGATTGTGAGAATCCATGTTCTCTGTAAGATCAGTGGATACTCTTAACCATGGGGCCATTCATTAAATGTAATATCTTTGAGGACAGACTTTCCTGGGAATGTGGGTGCCTTCTTTGGTTGTGTATCAAATGAAGAAGATGGTTTTCTTTTAGCTACTTGAGAGTATTGCTTCCTTGGACCTTGGGCATGACCTTGGACATGACCTTGGTGCAGTTCTCTTAAACCCTGGTTGGGGAATTAGTTCATAGAAGGTCCATGAAGCTTCTAGTCAATCAGATCAGAGATTCCCCGTGGTTTGGGAGGTGTCATGACCAGTTGTTGGCCTTGCTTCTTTTCTGCAGACTTTTGCTGTAGCTGCCTAACTAATGTTTTCTGCAATATTCTCTCTCTCTCTTTGCTTTCTGCCCAAGTTCTCTACATGGTAGGAGATTCAGTTTACTTTCCTGGGGTGTTTCTGTAAAGTCTTCCCTCACTGGATTTGCACACACCCCTCTCTTCTAGTGCAGTCCAGGATGTCAACTGAACTGTCCTTCAATGGTGGATATTGTTCCCTTCCATCTTCTCCCAAGTACTTGTCTGAGATGCACTGAATGAATAAATAAATCATGTAATCTCAGAAGTGGAGAAGGAAGATCAGCTGAGTCAACCTTCTCATTATTTACTAATAACAAGGAAACTTAATGGGTGGCGATGTAAACATGAAATCTTTAATTTCCTTTCATAACTGCTGCCAGCTGTGCCTGCTGCTCCTGTCTCTCACTAAGTGGAAGGCTCCCTTCTCTGCAGCCTGGAGATGCTGGCGCTGTTAGCTACTTTGGGTATTAAGGGGGTCTTCTTCTAAGTACCAAGAGCCATATCTGCTTATTTCTAAACCTTCAAGCTAATATTAGTGTTAAAATTCCCTTTGCCTCACAGAATATAGACTGAGATTGAGTAGAAGCCTGGGGAAGAGGTGTCCACTGTTTTACAAGTCTCACCTCTTTTCCCTGCACTGTTCTTTCTGAGGTGGGGGAGGGGACAGAAGGGGAAAAAGGATAGAAGAAGGTTACTCTTTGACTATTCTTAGTATCTCTGAGCCTACATTTTCTACATAGAAGGAGGAGAGGATAGGGACGGGGAGGGAGGAAGAAACCCCAGGGGATGGGAGGAGGGTATATAAAGGAAGGTGGTGGAAAAAGGCAAGAGGAAGGAGCATCCTTCCTTACATAATTGCCTCTTGAAGATGGCTCTCCTTTACTCCAGTGGTAAGTGGTGTAAACTCAGAGGGGACTTGGGTAACTTTCATAGCTCCCACCAATGAGTGATCTATCCCGAGTATTGTTTTGTCCTCTATAGTTTATTCTTGGTGGTGTGCCTAAATCCTGCAGCTGACCTACTTCAGACAGTCTCATATCCTAAATCCCTCAGAAGGCAGCTTGTATCAGCTGCTCACCATTGCTACACCCCCAGATTCTCTCTGTTTTAGGACCCCAATGCTGAGATTTTTAGTATACTCATTACTATCTGGTCCAGTGGTTCTCAACCTGTGACCATTTGGGGGTGTCATATTTTAGATCCCCAGAATATCAGATATTCACATTACAATTCATAGCAGTAGCAAAATTGCAGTTATGAAGTAACAACGAAATAACTTTATGGTTGGGGATCACCACAATATGAAGAACATGTATTAAAGGGTCAATGCTTTAGGAAAGTTAAGAACCACTGATCTAGTGAGATTGGGCTCTGAGATTAAGCCCCAAATCTCTTGAGATCTGGCTTCATTCTGTTTCACGCTTTCCATTAAATTGAGTCCTACCCCCAAAACGGTTTCGGAGTCAAGATCTGAACACAGTTGAAAAACATACATAAGAAGGGAAACAAAGGAATTGGAGATGTAGTTTTGTTGGTGGACTGTTTGGCTGGTATATATGAAGCTCTAGGTTTGACATCAAGCAGTATACAAACTTGTCATTTTAGCACACAGCAGGAATAGAAGGATCAGAAATTCAGAGTCATCTTGGGCTATACACAGTGTTTTGTTCAAGGGAAGTCTGAACTACCTGAAGAACTGGTCTCAAAAAAATTTAATTGAGTTGTCAAGAAATTTGATTTTTGCTACAGATTAAACTGATTCCTATCAACCAGTTGTATGTATAGCAGCAATGAGTGCACACTACTATGCTTGGGAACTCAATGAAATAATGGTATGGAGAGGAATTTTTTATAGTCATGAAATAGTGAAAATGATACAAACATTCACCAGCATAGAAGTGGTTAAGTAATTTATCATGTAATATACCATAAAAGTATATATATATATATATATATATATATATATATATATATATATCCTTCCAGGTTTCTTTTCTTTTTTCTTTTCCTTTCTCCTGGATGTGTGGTGCCTGTGTATATGCCTGTGTGTGTGTGTGTGTGTGTGTGTGTGTGTGTTTGTGTGTTCAAAGTTGTTTTGGGGACTCTTCTTTGACCACTTGTCACTTTATTCATTGAGGCACAGTCTCTCAATTGAACCTACATCTCACAGATTTAGCTGGAGTAGCTAGGCAGCTTGTGCTAGTGAGTCTCCTGACTTCACCTGAAATTACGGGTATCTGCTGTGCCCACTTACCCTGCACATGGGTTCTGAGGATCTGATCTCCAGGCTTTCCTCACACTTGCGCACAGTCATTTGAACAGCTGAACCATCTCCCTAGCTCTTGGGTTTCTTTAATGATCCTTGACACGTGTATTTACTGTATGCTCACTCCCATCCTCAGTTATTCTCAAACAGCAAACCCAGTGAGGACAAATATTAGGCGACCTGGTAGGATTGAATTATGGGCTATGGAGTCAGAATTCACAAGTTCAAATCCTAGATCTGCAGGATGACCTTGTGTGAATTATTTAACTCTTTTAAGTTTTAGAATTAGCATACAAGGTCTCAGGTATCATGGAATTTTTGAGCAGGAGATAGTTTAGAAGGTTTTCCTTCCTCACTCCTCCACCTCCTCATTCACCTTGTAACCTCCCCTCCAGTTTCCTTTCTGCTTTCATGTCCCATGTGTTTCTTTGTTCTCCCTTCAGTACCTCTTTTTGCTATTGTTTGGTCTTACTTTCTAACTCTAGTTTTTCCTCTGAAAGTATAGATGTGTTATAGTCTGAATACATAGCACCATGAACCACCTATCTGCAGCTGTTCTGACATTAGGTAAAGAGGTTCATGTGAAGGACTTTGTATCATTCGTGGCCCATGACACACTATCAATACATGCCAGCTGCACACATCAAGATGGCAGTGATGGTAGAGAGTAAGGCATTCACACTTGGCACCTTGAATTATACCTGGTCCAGTGTCCATATAATGAATGAATGGGTGGCACATATGTTCTGGCTAAGGTTTAATGCTAGAAGAAAAAAAAGCTGATACAGGAACAGTTTAATCCAATCCCATTGGTACAAAATATGTTAAAATTTATTATAGAGAGCAAAGGCATAAATTGTGTATAGTGATCACCTCTAAGAAAGGGTTCCAGAGCCATCTAGGAAGAGAAGGCTCACTTTTCACCTAATTCCTCTTGGTATTCAATAAAAAAAATCTACCAGGTTTCAAAGACCTCAATATTATTTTCCCCAGGAATGGTTATTTTTACCATCTCAGAATTTTTATCTTGTGTACATCATTCCTTAGTGGGACCCGAAGTAGATTAAAGATGTGAGAGACACTCCTTGGGGAGTGGGCAAGAATTACAGCAGGGTGGAACTTCCCTGTGACCCTTGGAAACTGCTTTACCCAAGAGTTCACAGCAGCAGAGTGGGTGACAGATAGTCGGGTAAGGAAGAAAAGGGACATCACAAGGATCCCACCTGGCATCGCAACCCCATAACTGAATCACCACATTCCTTGTGCATGAAATGGTGATATTAAGAATAACCTTCTCACAGGGTTGTTGAGACATTAAATGTGATGCACATTTCCCAGCATATGGCTCAAGAGCCAGCCTTCCATAAAAGGCAACTTTTTGTAAAATAATAATAACTTCATGGCCTTAGGAAAGCAAGGTAGTAGTAGCTTCTGAGCCTCAGTTTGTTTAGCCACAAATGAGAGCCTGATGCCTACTGAAGGGTGACTGGATAAATCCAGTAACTTCCAGTGTCCTGATGAGACCCATTCCATGGTCCTTTTGGTCTGGGATACACTGAATGCTCCTTCTAAGGACAGGTCCTCCCTGCCTCTGTTTGATCCAGGCAACCATGGAGGTTAATTGGTTCCCAGCATAGAGGCCAATGATCCAATTCTGGCCTGACTCACTGGCTGGGGATGCTCTTTAGCCTATAAGATGCTCCAGGGAAATGAGAGCTGGTCATGCTTTGGATTAGTTCCATGGCGGTGATTAGTCTCCATCGCTAATGGTGGAGTGAGAAATTTTCGGTGTGAGCCAGACTCCATACAGGAGAAAAATTCGCCCTGGAAGAACTCTGGATAGTTCATCTGAGGGTTTAGTGGCAAAGGTCTGAGTTGGGATAAAATCTTGAACAAGAGAGGTAGAGGTACCCTGAGATCAGAAGCAGTAGAAGGCTGTCACCATTGCTGCGATTTCAGGAAAGGAGACAGAGCTTTCTTGGCACCATGTGAGACCTAGATCACAAAGAGGTTCCAGCTGGAAGCTGGATTGAGGAGTTCTTGCTGAGGAAGTAGTGCTGGGGCAGGAAGGTCAGGATTTGTAAAGGAGATGCCTTTCCTTTCATCTGCCAATCTGATCTGATCTGGCCCCTCATTGGAAGAATGCAGAGTGCAGGATTAGGATGCTAAACTGCAGGGCCTAGGGTGCACGTGGAGAAGAGGAGGTGTTGTCAGGAGTGGAGGGTAAATGACTTGAATGCTAGGCTTTTGATGATCGCCTCTCCATCTTCCTCTGAGCCTATGCCTCAGGTTTTCCTTCTCCATCCCTCCTTTTCTTGACATTTTAAACTTGCAATTCTGTTCTAGTCATTGACTCAGTGCTTCCTACAAACCCAGTCTGGCCACTTAGCTCTTTGGTGCCTCAATGAACTCTTCTGTGAAGTGGGGATCACCTCCCCTCTGCTGTGGAGTTACAGGGCCTGGCTGAGGAAATGGATTCTCTGTAACTATATCACTCTGTACAAATATAACAAATTATTTTAAATATTTTATGCTGTAAGTATTAATGTGACTGGGGTGGATAATTAGGACAATTTTGCATAAACTTATTGCTTTGAAATTGCCACCAGAAAGCAGGAGGGATGAAGGGGACAGCTCAGCACCAACTCTGAGCTGATGTGAAGGTGAAGATAAAATCCTCCCTTCATCTCTGCCCTTTTTTAATTGTTGCTGACAGATAAAGAAATAAATTTTCTCTTCCTCTTTGCTTGGAAGCCACAATAATATTTCACCGCCACTGCTCACCCTAAAAAATAGATTTCCTTTTCATCCTCGCCTGGTGATTTGGTTTGCATTAATGCCTTTCATAACTCATACATTTCGCTATTAAAAATTAATGCTTGGCACTGACATAAACAAATGAAATTTGTATTATTAATGTTTTACACAGGTAAAGCTTTGTAATAACAGATTCATCATAGAAGACTGTTTTAATTAAAAGACTCACTGGTTCCTTGCACACATCTGGGAGACCGGTTTGGGTGAAAGCAGGAATGAAAAGAAAAGACAGGTGAAAGAGGATCTCATTGAACACTGTGAGATTGAGTAGTTTGAAGCTCTGGGTATTGAGAATGACATCACATCCAGGTATTGCTGGTAGAATACTGGTAGAATGAGACCTAGAACACAGTAGGTGCTTACCTCACACCAGGACTTGACAACATAGATTAAACATTTACTTCTTGATTAGCACTTCCCAATAATTGACTAATTCAACAATCATTTATTGAGCAACTGCTATGTATTGAGCACTGTTCTAGGCAATGAGGGCAAAACACACGTGTGTGTGTGTGTGTGTGTGTGTGTGTGTGTGTGTGTGTGTGTGTGTGTGTGTGTATTCTATTAGCCATGAGGGAAGCAGGAAATTATGCAGGTTGGAGTTGGGAAAGTGTGGCAGGTTATGGGTGGGTAGGAAGATAGGCTTTCAGGTTGTCTTCTGATACAATATGATACTTGAGTGGATTAGAGGAGGTGAGGGAGTGATCAGGAGGCTCCTGG